>NC_056741.1:1666403546-1666703546 GCF_019279795.1 Protopterus annectens | reverse complement strand
GAGTTGACTGTGCAGAATCTGATTGTTTTGTTGAGTCAGAAGATGAGGAATTTGAGGTAAAGGCCAGGCTGGGCCTTGAGACAAGCTCTTTAGGATTGGGTACCAGTGTTGGCGTGGCCAGTCTGGGGCAATCAGGATCATATTTGGCTTCTCTTGTCTGACTTTTAGGAGTACTTTGTGAAGAAGAGGCAGTGCAGGAAAGGCATAAACTGTCAGGGTTTTCCAGCTGAATGATAGAGCATCCACTTTCCATGCTTGTGAGTGATAAGTTGTTGTGCAGAATCTCTGTAGTTGGCAGTTGTGTGGGGAGGCAAAAAGATCTATGTCTGGGCATCCCCATTTCCTTGTTATCATGCTGAAGACCTGTGGATTTAGTTTCCATTCATGAGGATCCATGAGATTTCTGATTAGTTCGTCTGCCAGTGTATTTTTCATTCCTGGCAGGAATTGTGCCTGCAGATGTACTTGATAGGTCAGTGCTGTGTTCTACAAAGTCATGGCTTGCCTGTAGAGGGGGTAGGAATGTGTGCCCCCTTGCTTGTTTATGTACCACATTACTGTGGTGTTGTCCGTCTTTAGTAATAGTTGTCCTGGATGTAGCAGATCCTTGAAGGCTGTCAGGGCATTCTGTACAGCTAGCGTCGCTTTTTGATTGATGTGAAGATGCATTTGTTCTTTGGGCCACGTGCCCTGAATACATTTTCCTGCCATGTGTGCCCCCCAGGCATAATCTGATGCATCTGTTGTTATTGTCTGCCTGGCTGTGGGTAAGGTAAAAGGCTGTCCCTTGTTGTGGTGACAGGCCCGTGCCCACCATCGAAACTCCTGTTGCAGGCAGGGAATTAGAGTTATTATTGTCTCCAAGCTGTGACAATGCTGAGTCCAAACACTTTTTAGGTACCATTGTCATTTCCTCATATGCAGTCTTGCATATCGTATTAGTAGAATGCAGGAGGCCATGAAGCCCAGGGCCTGCAGAATTTTTCTTGCAGGGAGCTGGGGTCTTTGTTGCCATCAGTTGAAAGTAATGAGTCAGTTGCCTTTGCTTGTCTGGCGTGAGATAAGCCATCTGGGCAGTTGTATTTAAGCTTGCACCCAGGAATATTATCTCTTGAGAGGGCACTAGTTTTGATTTCTTTTCGTTTACTGTGTACCCTAGGCAAATTAGTAATCTTTTTACAAACACCAGATGCTTTAGTAGAATGTCCTTGCTCTCTGCTTGAATAAGGCAGTCGTCCAACTAGGGATATATTTGAATTCCTTTTTGTCTGCAAAATGCAATTACTGGTGCCAGGCATTTTGTGAAGACCCTGAGCGCAGTAGATAAGCCAAAGGGCAGTGCAGAGAATTGGTAAAGCATTGAGCCAGCTATGAATCTGAAGTATCTTCTGCAAGACTGTCTGATTGGGACATGCAGGTATGCCTCCTTGAGGTTCAAAGTAACTAGCCAAGCCTTCTTGTCCAGCATTGGTAGAAGTTGCTGCAGTGTTAACATTTTGAATTTTGGAACATCCAAGAAAGTATTTAGGATTGACAGGTCCAGCATTGGTCTCCAGGCTTTTTCCTTTCTGGGTACCAGGAAAAGTCTTGAGTAAAATCCTTGTCCCTGTTCTTGTTGTGGTACTCTTTGAATAGCTCTCATGTCCATGAGAGCAGAAATTTGTTTTTGTGCCTCTGCCCATTGATTTTGTGGCAGGTCCGGCATACCTTTTGATTTTGGAAGGGTGTGAAAGTCGAACCTGTAACCCTGAGATACAATATTTAGTACCCATTTGTCCTGGGTGATCATGTGCCAGTTTTGTGAGAAAGGTGCTAGCTTTCCCCCTAAGGGTGCTGCCAAAAGGTAAGAGCTTGCCATTTGTAGGGGGGAGTCATTGGGACTGTTTCCTATAAGGTTGTGATTTGTCTTCTCCTCCTTTGGGGGATGAAGCACCCCATTGTTTAGGTCTGTATGAGCCCTTGGGGCTGAGATCTGCCTTTTGGGCATCTGTATCTGCCTCTTTGTGGCCTGTCTGACACTGGAAAGGACCAATTTGTGAAGGCCAATTTCTGCTAAACCTAGGTGGTTGTACCTATAAGAAATCCTTTACTGTCTGCATTGATTTTGCTTTATCCTCCATTTTCTTTAACACCTCTTCTGCCTTAACACCAAACAAAGTATCATGCTGTAGTGGAGCATCCAATAATTTTACTTTAACATGTTCAGGTAAACTTTGTTCTTTCAACCAAGCATGCCTTCGAATGACAGAGCCTGTAACCGTGGCTCTACAAGAAACCTCTAATGAATCAAAACCACATTGCAGAGTATGCTTTCCCACTTGTTCAACTGTGTGCAATAAATCCTGCATTTCCTTATTGTCAGGACATTCTGAGTTTGTAACTATTTTCTGTTTTAACAAAGACATGAGGTACTGTTGATATTTAAGCATGTGAAACTGGCAGTTTAAAGCCCTTACAGCTAAAGTAGCAGAAGTATAAACTTTTTCCTCCATCTATCCAGAGCTCTAGAATCCTTATTAGAGGGGACAGGATTTTTTGCAGTGGAAGCCTTAACCCCTTTGGGACCCTGAGAAATTGTTTCTGGGTCAGCAGCAGGGTTTTTATAAAGAAATTTATGAGAGTCAGGGACCCTATAGTACCTGTCTGGCTTGACTGGCGCAGGGGGTAAAGAATCAGGAGACAGACTGGATTCAGAAAAAACATCATCATCAATATCAAGCACAGGGGGGATAGCCAGGGGCCTGTGCTGAGGCAATAAAAGAAAAGTCCCTGAGCCTTTTCTTGGATTCTGAATAATCCTGGCTCTCCCAGTGGAAATGCTCCCTCATGGTGTGCAAGGTTTCCCCAAAAGAATAATCCTCAGGCGGAGAGGCTGAAGGTATATATTCTTCTGCATCAGAGTCTTCATAGGGAGGGAGAGAATATCCCTGATCTGAAGAGGAATCAGAGAAAATAGAAACCTGGTCAGAGGAGTCATAGTCATAGTCAGTGTCTTGCCTAGGCCTTTTATCAGGAGGGGGATGGGAGCCCCTGATCAAAGTAATTAGGTCCTCGGCCATTGAGCATCTGTTTCTTTGGCATGGATGCCTGTTCTGGAGAATGCTGTACTTGTTTCCTTGTCTTTAATGGTGTTTTTGACTTTGCCTTGGCTGCTTTAGTGGACTTAATAGTAAGTTGTGAAGGTCTGAAAACACCCTTAGAAGCCGATGCCTGCTCAGCAGCTCCAGACCCATCTGAGGAAATAGTTTCCGCAGGCCCAATACCTTGAGTTTCCAAAGGCCTAGGTGTCTCCACGTGTGAGTCGGGTATGGCCATAAGGATAACCCAAGTGTAATGACTGCAACAGTGAAACAAGAACATCATAAATATAAAGGTACCACAAGGAAGTCTTAACCCTGTCAAGACACTACAGTGTGGTATAAAAGCAGGCTGCACAATAACATATAATCAATGTGTACACAGTGGCAAATGTGAACATTAAAACTGAATATGTGCATAACCTCAATCCGACTTTTGTAAAACTCAATGTACTTATACCTTTTGCTGGCAATAAATAAAGAATACACATGGGCACTTTTCAACCTTAACAGAAGCCTGACACTGGAGAAGAGAGAAGCCAGTAAGGGTACAACAGTAATAATGGGGACACAAACATACCAGAACTATGGGCAAGACTAGTGGGCACCCTAATTCCTTACAACAATGGAACAGCCCCCAAAAGTTCCACAGCTGAGGAATGCAGTAAGTTACAATGCATTTCTCTGAAGGCATAAGAAGACCATTGTCTGCCATTTAAGTACATTCCATGTTACCTACCCCCTTCCTCTTACTGCACCTTTTTCACTCCCACTTAAATGTCTCGGTTGTTTCCTTGTGTACCGCTAAATCGAGTAGGCCAGTCCATGGGTATGCAAGCACCCACCCTTTCAGAAGTACAGCTCACAATGCTACAGCACCCAGGCAAGATGTTCCATGTGGCTCTTAACTTGAGAGATGTGCTGCTGATGGCAAACCAGAGAGTATATCTAGGTGCACAACATCTGTGACATTCTGCCTTGTTTGCAGGAATCTCATGATACTGCCTGCAGATACATGATCTTCCAAGAATTGTCTTAATCCCACTATGTCAGACTTCTACCTTATTTTAGGTCATTAGTAGAGCCTGTGACATCAGGTCTCCTACAAGAAAGAATAGAGGAAGACACATGGGCTTTTAATGAGTAACCACCTTTTTTACAAGATGTTTTCACTTTTTACTGAAAGTATAAACCTCAGAAACCAGTGTGCTCTGGAAATGTAAGAGTCTACCACTGTAACATACAACGACTCCTTTGCTAGGGGTGTTTCCAAGGGTAAAGGATAAGCCAAAGCAATCCACTTACAAAAGGCAGCAGCAGACATTCTACTGGCTCTGGCATGCAGGACTGACCCTGCAGAATTCTGCACTCTTCAATCCACTTACAAAAGGCAGCAGCAGACATTCTACTGGCTCTGGCATGCAGGACTGACCCTGCAGAATTCTGCACTCTTCAATCCACTTACAAAAGGCAGCAGCAGACATTCTACTGGCTCTGGCATGCAGGACTGACCCTGCAGAATTCTGCACTCTTCAATCCACTTACAAAAGGCAGCAGCAGACATTCTACTGGCTCTGGCATGCAGGACTGACCCTGCAGAATTCTGCACTCTTCAATCCACTTACAAAAGGCAGCAGCAGACATTCTACTGGCTCTGGCATGCAGGACTGACCCTGCAGAATTCTGCACTCTTCAATCCACTTACAAAAGGCAGCAGCAGACATTCTACTGGCTCTGGCATGCAGGACTGATCCTGCAGAATTCTGCACTCTTCAATCCACTTACAAAAGGCAGCAGCAGACATTCTACTGGCTCTGGCATGCAGGACTGACCCTGCAGAATTCTGCACTCTTCAATCCACTTACAAAAGGCAGCAGCAGACATTCTACTGGCTCTGGCATGCAGGACGGACCCTGCAGAATTCTGCACTCTTCAATCCACTTACAAAAGGCAGCAGCAGACATTCTACTGGCTCTGGCATGCAGGACTGATCCTGCAGAATTCTGCACTCTTCAATCCACTTACAAAAGGCAGCAGCAGACATTCTATTGGCTCTGGCATGCAGGACTGACCCTGCAGAATTCTGCACTCTTCTCTGGACTATCATATCTATATGGAAGTGGCAGATATTAAGGATAGCTGACAGCAATTCAGAATAAGGTAGTTCAGGTGTGAGAAGCCCATCCGTAATCATATGTGGTAATCTTAACCCTGTCTCAGCCTCTAACATAAACCCTACAACTTACTTTTACTTTATGTATTTATAGTTTATCAGGTTAATTTCATTTGGCTGGTGGCTTTTTATCTGGGGAGAACCAGGGAGGTATTTATACTACTGTTTAGAAACATCCTTCATGTAATCCCACCATAACTCAAAGTTTAACTAAATTGAGTATTAGGATTTTGGTTAATGGATTGCAAAAGGAAATAACTTGTTTTTCTTCTGCGATCTTTTGTGATATTTTTTGGTATTGGTAAGGTGAATATTTGACGTGCTAGCATCGACTGACTATGTTTGAACATTTAGCATTTTGAGCAATAGGCATAGAATATGTGTGTGTGTGCATCTGATATATGCATGTGTGTGTGTGTGTGTGTGTGTGTGTGTGTGTGTGTGTGTGTGTGTGTGTGTGTGTGTGTGTGTGTGCGCACATCTGATATATGCACGTGTGTGTGTGTGTGTGTGTGTGTGTGTGTGTGTGTGTGTGTCTGGTATATGCCTGTGCATGTCTGTGCATGTGTGTGTGTCTTTGGTATATGCGGGTGTGTGTGCGCGCGCATGTCTGGTATATACCAGTGTGTATGTGTGTGTGTGTGCGCGCGCATGCGTATTTGCATCTGATATATGCCTGTGTGTGTGTGTGTCTGTCTGGTATATATATATATATATGTGTGTGTGTGTGTGTGTGTGTGTGTGTGTATGTGTGTGTGTGTGAGTGTGTGTGTGTGTCTGGTACATGCCTCTGTGTGTGTGTGTGTGTATCTGTTTGTGTGTGTGGGTGTCTATGTGCGTATGTGTGTGTCTGTAAAGTCTCACCTTTACACTGTATTTTAGAATGCCATCCAATAAATCTTTCACTACATTTACCTTCATCATCTCAAATAAACCTATTTTGTTTCCAGTGCATGTGCTCAGCCACATTTAGCCACTCTTCTTTGTACTTACATTGCTCACCTTATTTTCTCTGTCTCGTTCTATACAAGAGTATTTACAACAGAGTTAGCATACTGCATAGTGTAGTTTACCCACTTTGTGCTACACATTTTATAAAAAAAAAAAAGGCTATCGTTTGTTTTCAATATGTACTCTCAAGTCATTGCCGAAAATCAAGGATCAATCCACCTTCTGCATAATAAATGAATAAATAATTAAAACACATGCATATATTACTGTTTTTAATTCTCTAATGTGGAAATTGAAAAAATAAGTTGCACATGCGTACTAAGAGCAACACAAATCCCAAACGACTTATCTATTACCTGTAAAAGTTCAGAATCATTGTGCCATACTTCAACAGGAAGGAAAGGCAGAATTAAAAGGACTCAAAGAATAAAGTACTCTACTACAAAGTGCAAAGGAAAAACACAGCAAATGACAGGTATATACTTAAATCCAAATGCAGAAGTGTATTAAGAGTAAATTAAGTTTTACATTTCATTTAAATGTAGTAGGTTAGTTACATAAATGATGACCTTTCACCCCATGAAAGTGACATACAGATTTTAAAGCTGGCAACAACATACTTCAGAAACTGACCTTCAGATCAAGCTCAGATTTACTGTGGAGATAATGACAGGCACAGAACCTCATTTAACATCAATCTAGGGCTGCTAACATCTGCAGCACTATTTTAGCTGTCAAAGATCCCTTCAAGGCACTACTTTATAATCCAGATTTGGAGAAATCAATATGCCCAACCAGAATGACTTGCGGCATTATATAAATCCTCTATGATGACTGTCAGAACAGTGAAAACAGGCCTGGAAAGTAATTTTTCCCAAGGGAAACAAAAGAGCAAGATGCTCAGATTTTTTTTTCTGCTGGTGGATTGACTTTCTGTGCTGACATACAACCACCTTCTGCCTCAAACAGGTTACAGTATCTTTGAAATGGGGAGAACAGCTCTACTAACAGGTGAAACTCCCACTGTCTGGGCTATTTGAACAGGATTATTGGTTCTTTCACTTCTGCCTCAGCAGCTCTCAGTTATCATCAGCAAGACAACAATCCTTCCAGGCTAAGGGAAATGGCTCCATGCAGAACAGCTTTGACAGCTATTTTCACAGATCAACTCCCTTACTCATTTGGGAAATATGAAGTCTGAATAAGAAATGTATTCCGAAGTTGGAGGAAGTGAACAGAATCAGTCTAATCCAAAATCAAAAGAGGATGATACTCCACAACAAACGAAGCAAAACCAGATGAATGAAAAGACAAGTCCTTTACTCAAATAAGTAAACGCTTTCACGTTGCTTAGAATGCTTCATCAGACTTCAACAAAGGAAATGATGTATTTTTGTAATTCACATGTGACTTGCTAATGTGTTTTTCATTGGTGTTTTACTTATATATAAGTTGATTTAAATTTTATGGTTTGCTGAAGTCTGATGAAGCGTTCTAAGCAACGTGAAAGCGCTTACTTATTCGAATAAAGGGCTTGTCTTTTCATTCATCTGGTTTTGCTTTGTTTGTTGTGGAGTATCATCCTCTTTTGATTTTGGATTTGTGCTTTTTTTTGGGAGGTGATACCTTACCCTGACAGTGTTTTTTTCTTGCAGAATCAGTCTAATGTTGGGAGGTGGAAAACAGGACTTTTCTTTAAATATTTCAACAAACAGCAATGTGATACCTCAACGTAGTCATCAATGGAACTTTTTTTTTAAATTCAGCCTAATATATATGCATGAGTAGTAGTTTTAAACTACTGTTTCTTATAATAAAGAATTTCAAACTCAATGCCAGAACAAGAGGATAACAATTAAGCTGTGAACTCCTTTCTCACCCTAAAGACTAGAGGCTTAAGGCACAGTTACTTCACATCAAAAAGCAGAATCCATTTTTGGTCCTGATGACATTATCTCAGACACATCAAAGGCAGAGCTCCCAGGTGACAAAGTAATGCACTTGACATCACACAGTGAGTGATATCATTGCTCAAGAACTAATGAGTATCATCAAAGCATTTTACTTCCAAAACAGAGCAACAGTTATTAACCTCAAATAACAAAAGTAGTGAAAACACTGGCAACTAAAGTATTTAAATAGCTAATTAAGTATCACCACGTTACCCATTAGATGTTTTAAATGCTGCCCACCTGTAGCAGCTATGTAGTGCAGAAGGACAAAACTTGAGTACGATAAAGTGACACTGCTTCAATCTGTGCTTCAGGCATCTGAGGCACTAGCAAGGGTAATGGACAGGTTCATCCTTGGGGAGGTGTGGACACACACATGAAGAGGCTGCTAAAGCTCTCTAGCAGAGGCCTCAGTGCCAACTACAGACTAATTCCTGAAAAAGGTATGTAGGACATTATCTTCTTAAGGGTACAATTCTCACCTTTGAAGAAACTTGGCTAGGCTTAAAAATGGCCCACAAGGGCAGCTAGCTGAGTAGTAAAGGGGATGGGGATTGGCATAGTGGTTAATGTGTTTACCTCGCAGTGAGGAGCAGATTAGCACAGTCTGTGTATTTCACATCCCACACACAACATATTATGGGCACATGTTGAGAAGGGAAAGATAGGGCATAAAGAAAAACAACGTCACAATAAACGGCATAGCATGGACCCAGGATGCCTTCATATCTTTGCAGATCCCAACTTTAACTGGACCAAAGCTAAGAGAGGCCAAGAGGGGTAGAGGACAAGCACTGAGGTCCACTGATGGTCAGCTGTAGGGGAGTATTACTTTTACAAGTAATCCCAGTAAAATCACTTTTCCCCCAAAAAATAAACAAATAAATAAAATGACCTAGTGTTTCATACTTTGCAACTCTTTTCCCACTGGGGTGCATTTCACCACCTAACATGACATAATATTCTTGTCTTCACAAACACACAAATTAACAAGCCATTAAATACAACGTCTCAGTTACTATGGTTAGTGCTGGAAGCATGAGACACACTTCCAGATCAGCCTACTGTGAGACAAACCTAAAGTGTTGAGGCACACCAAAACATGAATGAAACCCCATGATGTACGTTCATATAGAAGGACTGTCACAGTCTTAAGTATCCTAAGATCTAGAACAGAGCTATGGGGAAGGAAGCATATGGTGCTTCAAAAACACCCCATCACCTCTGTAAAGTTCCACAGATAATGGTCTCCAAAAACATCCCATCAGCTCTGTTAAGTACCACAGATAATGATTTTCAAAACCATTGCATCATCTCTGTAAACTACCACAGATACTAGTCACCTGTTTAAACCACCACAGAATGTTTCCTACAATGAACAAAACTAGTCTGTTTGTGAATACCTAATGGAAGGCATACTCATTCTGTCATAACTGGAGTAGTGAACACAATTTGTGCTTCTCAGAAAATATAAGTCACTTATAGAAGGTGACTAACTTCAGTTTTAATTCCAAAATAAGCAGTAGTGAAACACACCGTAAACCAATATTCTGTCATTACTGACTTAGTACAGTTCTCTGGGGAGCCCACTGAGAGACTAAAATACTTCAGCTATATTATGTCTAAATGTGTGCCTGCCAAGGAGGTAGGCTGAAACCCAGTTTAATACACCAGTATGTAGGTCTAGGTACCCTAGCCTGATATGCAGCATCCACAGAGCACTGCAGTGTTCATTTCAAGCACTTGCCAAAAAATATTTTACATTTGAAATCAAATGTTCTTATAAATAAATACATCAGATATATCCAGTGCTGTGCAAGGAACATGTTCCACAGAAGCCCTTAAATCCATATGAGAGATTAACTTTTCCAAACTCTCTGCTTGTTTTCTAAGAACAGGTAAGACATTCAACAATGATGACCCCCGCCCACGTAGAAAAAAAAATGACAGCAAACGGACTATGGGCATGGAAGAGGACGAAAGGAGGAAGAGACGAGGAGAAGGAGAGGAAGAGGAGGATGAGGAGTAGGATGAGATGCAATCTGGAGCTCAACTTCCTGGCAGGCAAGTGGTCACCTCTAGTAAGAGGTGAGAAAGAGAAACAGCAGACGCTGATCTCAAGAAGCATAAGGTTCACACAAAGGGACCATCCTTGAGCCAGTTCTACCTAAAGCTAAGCAGATACCATTATTGGAGATAAAGCAGTCAATGTCTAATGATGATGATGATAATGTTTCACCGTTCCTGCAACAAAAGATCCCAGAATGTGACACCTGACCAGAGATCAGGGATTACAGGAAGTAAGTTAGTATGCTCGCAAATAATATATCAGAGCAACACAAAGTGGAAACAGTGGAAGACCCGTGGAAGGGAATAACATTTCCTGCAATAAACATTAATAAGTGTATTTGTTACCAGCAAGCAACAGAATATTAAAAACAAACAAGAACGTTCTGTAATTACATCTGAGAAACATTTCATAACCTTTGTCAATACAAAAAAAAAAGTTTTAGGGAAAACATACACCCTACATGACACTGACAGCATAACCCTTGCTGATATTTAATGGTTTGCCAAGATACAATTATTAATTTTTGGTCTGTGTTTTTTATAGCTAGATCTGCTCAGTTAAGCGCTCACAATGGTCAGGCCTGTAGCTTCCTTCAGATACACAATGTAGCCCAATGATATAATTGTGTGACATGGTTATGTGGATTACCTGCAAATGTCACCCTGGTACTTTACAACCACAACTATCATGCCTCTGTGAGGTAATTTTCTTTGGTGCATAGTGTCCTCAGTGGAAGACTGAAAGCATTTGCCCTTTGTATTAATAATGCAGCAATGCAACCTGCCTCACCAACCTCCCACACTACCCCTTCTAAGTTGTTCACATTTCCATGCTGATGAGTGTACTTTCTGCTCTACTAGTCACAAAGCACATGCAGATTTGATAAAAAATGCCATACTTGCAAATTTCCACTTAAGTATTACATTAAAAATAAGTTTAAACAGATTTGAATTCAGCTAATCTGACTATTTTTAAAAATAGCTGAACCATTTAAAATACCCCTACCTACACTTCCAGTTAATGTCTTGTCTAAGTAATGTATCTCAAGGAAAGTTTATCCTTTAAAATCAGTCAGGATTTTTCCCAGTGAGCACTGGCTCAATCAACCACCTTAAGAAATTGCTTTTTAACCACCACTTACTCAATCCAACAGCCATCTTCATTTTGAAGGCCCTAAATAACCATCTCTTAAACTGCTCCACCAGTCCAGTGCCATCTCGCTTGTGAAAAAAACATTATGTTCTCTTATGCTCATCATTTCATACAAAATACTCCTGCGTCAGAAATGTACACACACACACACACACACACACACACACACACACACACACACACACACACACACACACACCAAAAAAAAAAAAGACAGAGAGAGAAAGGCCAGGTATAACTTTTTTTTGGGGGGGGGGCATGGTACCTCAGTGCGGTCTCCTGTTGTCCGACTTCGCCCTGAACCATGACCCCGTGATCCAGACCCTGCAGAACCCCTGGATGATGAACTTCCAGCTGTGGAACAGTTACTAGATAACTGACTCCGGGACAAAAAGTTAGGTCTGCTGTATGGAATGACGTCTTCCTCTGAAAACAGAAAAACAAACAGGCACCATAATAAATAAGGACAACTTACCAGAGAAAAATTTGTTGCATAAAAAGGCTTCTCCAGGTCAGCAGAAGTATGGAGATACAGCCAGACAGAAAAAGTGGCAGTTTGTTTACTCTGTATCAGCTGAGGTAAATGAACTCTGTATGCTATACTTACTAGAATAATAAGAAATTAGTGTGCTTTAAACTAATCAATGAGTCACTCTGTCTAACTACAGTAAAAAGACATAATGATGTTTTGTACCAGCAACTGACTCATATTGTATTATGCTAACTCCTGTAATAAGTCACTGTACCTACCTTTTAAACATTAACATAACTCAGTGTACACAGGCAGGCCAATTGCACTTTATCTTACCAGTGTAACCTCTTCTACTTCATTTAGTTCACCCATTCATTCATTTCTCTAATTTTATATTTTTCTCAGCCTCACAGCGCATGTTACTTTATAACTCCAAAACTCAAAAGACAAACCACGTAAACAAAAAACGAGCTTTAAGAAGCAATTCACTCGGAAGGTTGTTTAATAATATTGTTGTTTAATAATGTTAGCACACGCTTTCGGAGAGCTCTATGTCCCTCCTTCCTCAGACACAACGATAATAAAATAATTAATTAAGTAAATGCATTTTATACACTCCAAATCAATTAGTTATGCTAAACAAATCCAATTATGAGAAACCTACACAGTAAACTGAAAGCAGCTACAAATTCAAAATAAAACACTATTACTAAAACAAAGCTTACAACCTATAATACCCTTCAAACAATCAATGATTTAAATTGTTATAAAAACAAAATACATAATTATGAATCAACTATAAAAAATAAAATACATAATTATGAATCTACTATAAAAACATATATATATATATATATATATATATATATATATATATATATATATATATATGTATAAATGTAAGTAAACAAACAAATATACAAAAAATATATATGTGTAAAACTTCATTTAAAACATCATATTATTTGAAACTCAGCCAGACTGTCTTTTACAAATAACTTCAAATTTTATTTCTGAAACAAACCAACACGGGTACCCCCTGTGGAGAAACATAGTGCTCAAGTGCTCACACTCCTCTAATTGGGCCCTTATTGCCGAAGATCCTTATTTGTTTGGGCAGTTAGGTGACAGCCCAAAAATTTAAGAAGATTAATTCTGACATTAGGGGTGGCCTTTGGCAGAACCAGTTAGAAATTGATGAACTTTTTTGGCAAATTCGCACCGCTGCCTACACTTACCCTGGTTTGAATGATCATGTGTCCATTAGTTGTATTTTAAAAAACCTTGCCTTAAAAAAGTGACATGAGTTTTAAATAATATGATGTTTTAAATGAAGTTTTACACATATATATTTTTTGTATATTTGTTTGTTTACTTACATTTATACATATATATATATATATATATCTGTTTTTATAGTAGATTCATAATTATGTATTTTGTTTTTATAAAAATTTAAATCATTGATTGTTTGAAGGGTATTATAGGTTGTAAGCTTGGTTTTAGTAGTAGTGTGTTATTTTGAATTTGTAGCTGCTTTCGGTTTAATGTGTAAGTTTTTTGTAATTGGATTTGTTTAGCATAATTAATTGATTTGGAGTGTATAAAATGCATTTACTTAATTAATTATTTTATTATCATTGTGTCTGAGGAAGGAGGGACATAGAGCTCTCCGAAAGCGTGTGCTAACATTATTAAACAACAATATTATTAAACAACCTTCCGAGTGAATTCCTTCTTAAAGCTCGTTTTTTGTTTGCATGTTACTTTATGTTTTATCTGGCTATATCACGAGCTTCGCTTTGATGTGCAGTAATCAGAAATTATTTCACATGTAATTATTTCAAACCATTATTAATATTGTTTTTAGCTTTCACCAATTCAAGCCAAATTGCATTCTGCATACATTCTCAGCCTACAGAGCCATTTAACTATGTCTCTATGAAAAAGGAGAAATCAATTAACTATAAATAGTGCAAGAACTGGCACTGCTACCAGAAGAAAAAAGATGACGCCCTGAATTGCCATAGTATGACATATATTATGATAATGGAATTCAGGCAATATGATCAGTTTGTAAAAATTGCAGGCAGATAATACATGTTTTACATAGGAAACTGACGGATTACATACACTATACACCAGCATTTAAAAGGTGTACATAGTTTTGGGTTAGGTTTATCAGATTTATTTTGTTAGTTATGATAGAAAAAGTAATGAACTTGATGTGATTTATAATTTAAGATTAATTTATCAGTTATGGTTTATACTGTATATTATGATTATTTGAAAAATTAGTAAAATTTGTTAGAAAAATAAATCTTCTTCTTTGGGCCTGTTCTCATTTGATACAATAACTGATTGATAATTCCAGATACAATAAATGTTTATTTATTTATTTTTATTTATTTAAATAAATGATTATTCCAGATACAATGCATTTTGAACTGGTATTAATTGAGCCAAATATTAACTGTATGAAAGTTCCCTTTGGCAACTGTGAAGTTAACTATTTAAAGTAAGGTCTGAGGGGCTATTTAAAGTAAGGTCTGAGAGTTCTACAACCGTTTAGCTAAATTTGATCCTGAGGTGTACTAATATACTTATTTTCAACATTTATATATCCTACTCATAGATTATGTCCCAATGTACAATATAAAATAACTCACCCCCTCGGTGCTGGTTTCCTCCTGTTTTACGGTGACCACGCCCTCTTTCTTCTCTTCTTTCCATAGATGAGGAAGCGCTTCCTTCTTGGTCCAGTGATGTCAGGCTGCAATCCAAGCTCCGCCCATTCTGTAACGGGGATGAGCAGGAGGTATCCACTGGGGGAGGATCAGGAGGAGGAGGAAGATCTGTTATAAAAGGAGACATTCTAGTTTAGCACATGCTGTAGTTACGGGGTCACACAAAGAAGTAACATTTCTTGAGAAAGTAAAACATTATCATATACACAAGGGTGAGGAAAATACTATTTCCTTCTTTTCCATTAACAATCTATTAAACATGAGTACTGGCAGTCACAAATGCACTTCCCCAACTCTGAATGTTAATTTATATATTTATTAGCCAGGTAAGTACACTGGTCAGGCAGGACTCAGTCCAAAAAAAAAATATGTTTGGGCATAAAAGCACATACTAATAGAATACATATAAATAGAGGTAGGCAGCAGTTAAACAAGGATTGGTTACTATATTAACATTGACGATTAATATTTCAACAAAAAACAAGAATATTCCAGTAGAAAATGTTAACATATTGCAACTCGGAGAATAAAAGGTTATTACAATAATGAAATTAAGCCCTAAGAAATAAAAATAATGGGGAGAGATTGGGAGGGGGAGCTGGCAGAGTGTATAAGTTATTAAGATGGGAAAGAACTAGAGTTAGTGTTATAGAAGTTATAATTTTTGTAGGAACAAAGAAATTAAGAGAATAGAAAGCAGAGTGGAACTGAGGGCGCAGAGGGAGTGGTGTGGTAGGATATAAGGTTAAGACAGATGAAAGCACAGAAATTTACTGTGGAAAAGTATGCATAGTATGCAGAAACAATGTCAGCAATAATTTAGACTGAACAAGAGTTGGGCTTAGTATGAGCGAGTTAGGGAGGATGTTTAATTTCTATCCCCTGTTATTGAAGAAGTGACATTTTAAGATTTTGGTAATGTGCTTAAGAGATTTAATTAAACTGTAATATGTTGGAAGTATTATTACAGTTTATGGCTGCTAATTTTGCAAAACATTTTTCTGCAAAGGCAAGTTAAAGTATTGTTATTGGTGTTTGTGAGCAATAATGAGGTATCCCAAAATTGCAGGTGTTTTTTCAGTAGGAGGGCAATAGAGGTGCCTTCATAGTTTGCACATAAGAATGTTAAGTACAAATGTCACTCTCCTATCAGTGGGTAGCCAGACAGATTTTTTTGATACCAAGGGATCACGAGGAGGGCACAGAAGAATAAACCCGAGATACTCTTTCTGTTTTTCTTTTTTGTAAAATGTGACTATTCTGAATGGAATGCAAAGCAATGTTGGAAAGTACATATTCCAAACAAGATATACATACATTGATAGTAAATGTTCTCCAGGTGTCTGTAGTAAGCAAGTATGAGATTCTGGAGGCTACATTAAATTGAGCTAGTATCATCACAGAGTGTGGGATAGCAATGATAATGTGTGGTCCAGAATTAAACAATATTACCTTCACTGGTTAAATAAGAGAACAAGCTGTTTCTCTGGATCATATATTATAAGCAGAGGGGACTCCTTGCTGGTGCCAAATAACATAACTTTGTATTGTTTGGAATTGACTGTAAGTTTTTACAGTAGAGCCAGTTCCAAGTTTAAAGTCATTTTGAACAGTGGGGGTTTAAATGAGTGGGTTAGTGGGATGATCTTATAATGACATGTCATCTTCATATAATACACGACTGAGTGGGTAGAGATTCCAATGGAGATTATTACTAAACAAGAAAAAAAGTCCTAGAATAAAGCCTTGTGTTACCCCAATTTTAATAAGAGAATAGTGTGGAAGGGGAACTGTTACATTACATGATGAATATTCTCTTGTTAAGGTAGCTAATTCAGCTGTCTTAATATTTTGTCACTTTTTTATGCATTATGTACTTCTGACATCTTTGAACTCAAGACAGTAATTTTTCAAGAATATTTTATACAAGATACGTTAAGTACTTCAATGGTTTCATGTTACTACTCTTTCATCCTACCAATAGCATCCCCAAATCTCTCAGCATTTTTCTGTGGCCTTTATAAAATTTGTCTTTTTATAAGAAATCAATGAAGTAAATTTACTACATCATGCCATACATTAAAATAGACTTTTAGGCCTTATTGAAATATAAGGTAAAAAGACATCACGTTATTTTATTAACTTTTTCCAAATGCAAGGTAATACAAATCATTTTATTATATTAGCTTTTAAAAGAAAAGTACCAGCACCTAAAATTGTCCCTGACGTTATGCCTTTTTCACTAATATTTTTGCCTTTGCCTCAGTTCTTGAAACAAGAGGTTGAAAGCCACATCCTAGGTTGAAGAGATAACGTAAGAATCTTCTCTTGTGATATGTGCAGAACTTGGCGTACCCCGCTGAAGTTGGGACGTGTAAAGGACATCTGCTGTTTTTCTTTTCTGAGCCAATGGGACAATGTGTGTATTTCCAAGCTGTAAATGTATGTTCTTTGGACAGCCTCAAAGGATGACTCAGCATTCTTCATCCTTCTTGTGTGTATTTCCAAGATGTAAATGTATGTTCTCTGGACAGCCTCAAAGGATGACTCAGCATTCTTCATCCTTCTTGTGTGCATTTCCGAGATGTAAATGTATGTTCTCTGGACAGCCTCAAAGGATGATTCAGCATTCTTCTTTCTGAGATACCAGCTGAGCTTGTTCTGGGGAAATGGAAGAGACACACCTTCAGGCACTGCACAGAACACTTTACAGGCTGAAGGGTTGCCACAAACAAAGCATCAAGGTACTTCTGGCAGGGTAGAAAAAACACACCGTCTTTCTCAGAGATAGGAAACTCACCTTCCTCTAACAGAAATGCCCAGGAGTAATCAGTGAAGGAAGAAGGTTATCTCCTGCTATTAGCCATTTGAAGGACAGCCACGCATTCAAGTCAGTGGTGTACCTCTAGCGTGAAAATAACTGCTGGCCAGTACTGGCGTCAGTCCATGACAGGCTTGAAAAAGGCCCTGTATAGACACCAAAGTATGTTTCCTGACCATGCACCACCTCACTCACTTTGCTAGATCTTACACTCAAAGGCCTAATGGGTGTTAGAGGCCATGTGGGAGCCTGCATTCTGCGACACATGAAAAGGTTAGATGCTTTGGCCCAAGTTCTAACTCAGATCTGGTACTTGGAGACTCTCAAGCCCAGTCTATGTGAAACAGTTAATGCATGAAAACGGGAAGATGACAGCTTCCACCCAAACCTCCTCATGTTTTCCTCACTCATCAGATAAGATGGCTATAAACTAAATCACTTAGTATTGAAAGAAAACTGATCTCCCATGAGGTAGTGTCATTTTTGTAGTAGGGGAAGCTGAAATATTTAGTCTAGTGACAGGTCTAAACAAAAAAAAGAAACAGGGAAAAAGCCCCCGAATGAGGGGTACTTTAACATTTACTTACTAAGCGAGTTTGCAATCACTGACTGAAAAATAAAGCCTAGAAACCCAACATACTGCATTACTTAATACACTATTCTCAATGTTTTATTACAGATTCTATAACACACCAGGCAAACTTACAACATTGGAACGTTCACAAAAAAGGTTAATACTTCTACATTACCCTGATTTAGTAAGTAACTAAAACATAACCTCAAGGATACAATTCCAATGCAGCCAAGTGTAGTACATACTAACACACATCTATCACCAATTTTAAAATAATGTAAAGTGTTAAGCTCTAAAAATTTACAAAATATTAAGAAGAAAATGCCATTTCTTAACAGAACAGTTCCACGACTCAATGTTAATGCGAACTTAAATGCATGGTACATCAACCACTAGCTTCATAAATACTACTAATTATGTATTTGTAAGCCCAAGCAAAAAACACAAACAGAAAAAAATACAATACAAAGCAACTCATACTTCACCTCTTCTCTTTGGTTTTGGCTTCCAACTGTTAAAATTTCCAAACCACGAGGAAGTGTGTAGGATGGTGTGGTGTGGGAGGGGTCAGTTGTTTAATTGACAACTGAAAACCAGTGGGTGTAGCTTCCATACCCACTCTAAAATCATACACTTCAGGACTGAAACAGCTGTTTGTAATCGCCATACTGGCCCACAGCTCACCATGCAGACTATACTGCCATGAAAATGCTTACCCAGCTGGAACACGTTTGATACAATTTCAAAATAGATTAAAAAGCGTGCCACTTTTTAGTACGGTAAAATGCAATTTAGTGTACATGTTAAAGAATGTGTTCAAATGGCCAAAACAGAGTTTATACTTGCAATTCTGTTGTATTTGCTGCTATGAACAGTGCATTGTGATCAGCTGACTTGCTGGATGGAAATGGACTTTTCTTCTGAAAAACAAATTTTAAAATTCACCTGCACCTTCCACACTCAGTGAAGACATTCCTACATTTTGCTGCAACAAGGCGATGTATATATTGCAGGTGCAGTTATGTTTGGTCTGTTCCTTGTAAAATCTGTGGGTTAGTAACTGCAGTCCTTAATTATTTACTAGAAAATACTGACAGGCATTTTGAGTTCTGATTTCATATCCTGCAGGAAATGCAAGCTAATGCAAATCAGGTTACACTAGCAACTCTCTAAGTTTGTAAGAACAATATTTAAAATTACCCCTCATTTTTGGCATTTGTCTCCATTTTTTTTTTTACTTTGTCCAGAATTACTGAGCAAAGAAGTTGAGAGGTATGCGGGGGACTTGATGATTGTTGCAAAAATGCAGTTATTAACTAGCATGTGCTAATATTCCCTGCCATGAACTTTTGGTAGTAAATGACATTCTGTGTGGATGCCTGCTGAGACGCATAAGTGAGACCCAATGAAAATTTAGCAATACCTGGCTGTCATGCTTCACTTGTAAGTATTTAAATAACTTTTTAACTTTTGTTCTTTGAGATGAGCTCAGGCTTCCACCTCATCTTTCTTATTTCATATTACCTAAACAAAGATAATAATAAAAAAGAAAGACTGTATACTTTGCTTAGGCAATAAAACAAGTTGAATGAGCAGGATTCCTCTAGTGCAGGGAACACTCCGCGTATCAACATCGCCCATGCTAAGCCACTTCTGTGAGTAGTGAGCTATGAAGTGGACACTTTTTCCATTCTTTGCTTCCTGATCCTTTGCCTTCTTTTACCCTTCTAATTCTGGTCTCTGACCATATTAAGGACCATACTACAGAGCAAGTACTGGTTTCCTTTGACTTTAGTCCTACTGCTAGCACTAAGAAAGGCCTTTAACCCTGTCAGGTACTTCACTAGCACTTCTTGATTGCTTTGATTTTATTGCATCCTTCATGCAGGAACGTTCCGTATGAAGTAACACAGAATGCATGAATGGCCTGAAGAAGCAGGAAATCATGGGATTGGGCACATTCCATTAAACCAGCATGGTGATTCCATGCACGTATTGTCGGAGGGGAGAGTTCACAGACTCAGGTACACCTGCTAGTGATGTTAGATGAACCCATACCAAGAGATGGCTTTCAGAAAGGGGATCCCTGATGTTATTCACTGCAAAGATTCCCCAGAAGTAATAGTCTTTGAATTCAAAATCACTACACTGATAAAACTGTGCAAGTTATTTATCTAGCTTTGTTGTTTACTGCTACTAAGTACAGGGGTAGTTGCTACATTTTCTCTATACAGCAAAGGAGCCGAAAACATAGTTACCAACAAAAGAAAACAGTTTTATAGGAGGATGTGCTGGTGTCTTCCTCATGCCATGTTACCACATGTGTGGCTGGATGTATCTGCATGATATTGTTTTTCAGAGACTAGTGTGGTCTATTATATTTACACCTATTTTCAAGCAATCCTTTGCAGTAAGATAAGGTGTCCCACACCCAGTACTTCATCTGAACTCCTACTGTAACCTCAGCTTTGCATTACTTAATGCAACACCAGCCTCTGCTCCTTCAGCTGTAGGTCCACACTAGATAACAAAGTAAACAGAAGAAAGAACATGGCTCCTCTCTGGAAGACAATCCAACAGTTTTAGCACGGTTGATTTTGTTTTCTGAAGCCATGGCTGTCTCACTTTAGAAAGACTGCTCACACAAGTGGATCCTGTCAAAGGAAATGATATGGTCTGCCCTGAACTGTTCTTTTGTATCATAAACAATGAAATTCCACACATACCCTTCCACACTTTATCACAAGTTTCACATAACTCACACTGAAATTATTTCAACTGCAAATTCTTTATACCTAAATGCAAGTCTGTCTTTCAGAAGAAGAGATACACTAAACACACACACTTTTGTTGATGAATCTGATATTCAGGTTATAGTTATTTTTAGAAATACTAAAATAGAATTTATGTATTTTATTTTTTACATCAATGCAAAGGCTCAATAATACAGTAATCAGCCTGTACAAATGTGTTGATAACAGGCAAACATTGACAGAAATGGGTGTGCACTCTAGTACTCAGAAAGCTCTGATTTCTTAATCAATCCACTCATAATCCCCTTTTTCCAGTTTTTATACATAGGGTCAGGGTGTTACATCAGTAATGACGACCATTTAGAGTCAGTGATCACAGCAGTCACAGGGTACTAGCCCTGCTGTGCTTGTTCTACTGAATCACGTGTCCACACTCACACCCATGCCCAGTTTAGAGTGTCCAGTCCTCCTACTGTGTATCTTTTGAATGCAGGAGGAAAACAGAGCAGAGAGAGAAAAAACACATGAACACAATGAGGACAAACAGACTTTGCACAGGAAAAAGTAAATGTCTAGAAAGATGAAGTTGGTAGTAGTAGTTTCCATGACAAAATGAAAGAGAACTGGAATAATGTTTGAGTGCACACGTACCCTGCAGATATGTCAGACTCAGCACAGATAACTTACCCTGCACATATGTCAGACTCAGCACAGATAACTTACCCTGTACATATGTCAGACTCAGCACAGATAACTTACCCTGCACATATGTCAGACTCAGCACAGATAACGTACCCTGCAGATATGTCAGACTCAGCACAGAAAACTTACACTGCACATATGTCAGACTCAGCACAGATAACTTACCCTGCACATATGTCAGACTCAGCACAAATAACGTACCCTGCACATATGTCAGACTCAGCACAGATAATGTACCCTGCACATGTCAGACTCAGCACAAATAACTTAACCTGCACATGTGTCAGACTCAGCACAGATAACTTACCCTGCACATATGTCAGACTCAGCACAGATAACGTACCCTGCACATATGTCAGACTCAGCACAGATAATGTACCCTGAACATATGTCAGACTCAGCACAGATAACGTACCCTGCACATATGCCAGACTCAGCATAGACAACTTATACCATGCCTTCAGTATCATAAGACTCATTCCTGGCAAAAGCAGTTTAAAATAGTCAAGTGAGGGTGATTAACCTTGTAACTCAATCTTAATTCTATGTTTCCCAGAATGCTCATAAGATGACAGCTGACTAGTAGCCTGGCACCACATTTTTACTTGCATGTGTTTGGACACAGATTACTTACTACATGTGGAGAAATAATCCTTGGGGAAAAAAGGACTGTTTCCAGTCTTGGTTCTCACTATCTCTACTTCCTCATATATACCTTCCATCAAATGTAAAGCCTGGTCTAGCCTACTCATGTCTATGATCTCCATTCTGTAACACAGTATGCACTTTTCATGTTGTCACTATGTAGCATGAGAGGACTTTGCCAGTTCCGTAAATGTACTAGCCTTTACTGATTTGTGAGGACTAGGCTGTAGTAATTTTGTATGTACTAGGCTGTACTGATTTGTATGGACTAGCCTGTACTGATTTGTGAAGACCTGATTATCATTGTCAATAACCCATCTGCAGTAATTTTAGAAGCTTCATTTGTTCTTGTTATGAACTGTGTGTGTTCTAACAGGATTTAGCAGCTGTCATTTCTCAGCATTTACTTTGTCATGGAAACAATCCAAGAATATGGCTTGTTGGAACTTCATTCCCAGCTGTGTTACATCAACTTTTCAAGCATTACAAACTTTTGGAGAAAAAAAAAATACTTGTCTCTAATCCAAAACTGCATAAAAAGTAAAAAAAACACTGCCTGCTGAAGAATCAGGAACAGAGCCAAAAATAATGGAAGGACAAAGGCCCAAAATCAGGGACAATTTTTAGATATTACCTCAATTAAGTTAAAAAGTTAACAGATGAACAGGCTTTGCATTAACACATATTTTGTAAACAATAACATTATATTATAATGATGTTGATAGGCAAAAAAATATGTTAAGACAAAAGGAATGCATTTTGATTATGAAATTTGGGACTTTGCATCCACATGGAATGAACAGAGAATGTAACTGGCAATGTCTTGTTTAAGACTATGACTTTAAATATATTCAAGCTATGTGATTTGATAGTTTAATTATGTAATTGATTGATTACTTGTTTTTTGTATATATTGCAAGTGTTTTATGAGTTTTACTGTTTTACTCTGTAAAGGCTGTTGGCCGAGGCGCTAGAGAAGGAACTGTTCAACGAAATAAATTTTATTGGAAGGTAGAGCTGGGACTCACTGATAGTCTTTGTTGTTTATATAATAACAAGAATGAGTTTATTGTCTAGCATTATTGACTGACTCCAACCCTCCTCTTCCCCAACATTTCCTCACTCATCTCCCACTATAATCCCCCACGTTCTCTCAGACGCTCAGACAAACGTCTTCTAAAAATTCACAAACCTAAAAATCTATTACACAGAATCTCTACAGCTACTTTCTTGCTCTCTTATGGAACAATTTATTTATTTTATTTATTTATTTTATTTACATTTGTTGACCGGGAGTGTCCGACTGGACGTAGGTCCATTTTCAGCGGAGGCCTGGGGAGAAGAGCTCCACAGTTAAAATAAACAGATAGTAGTTACATTGGATTACATAGCGATTAACAATTTAACATAGCAATTAATTACAAACATATTTACGATGAAGAACATAGTACATCAGTATACAACTAGAATCTTTATCTGTGAAGTACATAACAGACATTAACAAATGTTACAATAAGAAGTTCCTGCTGTATAATAAGTACTAGGCTTATGAGCATCTGAGCTTGCTATAATCAAGGTAGGTAGTGGGGTGGAAAGAAAGGTAGTGGTTGGAAGGGGTGGATGATATTAGAGTGGGGGTTGCAAGGGCATAGCTAGCATGTGTTTAGGTGCGCTTTTAGTAAAGTTTTGAAGTGGGTGCATGATGGTACGGAGGTAATTGTGGGTGCGAGGGAGTTCCATAATTTGGCTATGGCGCAAGAGAATAGTGCTTCACCAGCAGAGTTATTGGCTTTAGTGATCTGCAAGTGATTTTTGTTGCTGGATCTTAGTGGTCTGGTGGTGCAATAGGGTTGGAGTAGATTCTGGACGGATGGGACATTTAGTGGATGGTTTACTAGTTTGTGGGTGAGTGATAGTTGATACCATTGAAGGAGGTGAGGGAGTTCAAGCCAGCCCAGTTCAGCAAGTGAGAGACAGTGGTGACTACAGTAGGATGCCCCTGTGGCGAATTTGGTGATTTTGTTGTAGCAGTTCTCTAGCTTGTTTAGATGACATTGCCTTAGGTTGGTATATATTGGAGAGGCATAAAGTAGGGTGGAGATAAGGTGGGAATTTGCTACTAAAATCTTTGCTGCTTTGGTGAGAAGTTGCTTATTTCTGTATAACGCTCCTATTTTTTTGGGGACTTTTTTATGGTCATGGATATGTGAATGTCAAATTTTAGTTTATTGTCTATTTCCACTCTTAGCAATTTGGTGTGTTCAGTTGGGTATATAGTGGTGTTGTATTTTGCTGTGATGTTAAAGTGAGAGTTGTTTTGAGTATGTTTGGTGGGTTGAAAGATGAGTAGTTTAGTTTTGTTTGGGTTGAGTATTAACTGGGCATCAGATAACCAAGTTTCAACAGAGGAAAAGGCTTCTTGTGTGACTTTTTGCAGTTTGGGTAGGGACTGGGCTGAGCAGATGATGGTTGAGTCATCTGCGTATTGTATGAGTGTGCCATGTTTGGTGGCAGAGGCTAGATTATTGGTGAAAACAGAGAAAAAAAGTAGGGGTCCAAGGATGGATCCTTGGGGAACCCCTATGGAGGCAGGTAGTTGGGAGATATGTCATTCTGCCATACAATGGATTGTTGGCGGTCAGACAGGTAACTCTGAAACCAGTTGGTGACTGATTGAGAGAAGGATAGGTTATTGAGGACAGAGATGAGTTGTTTGTGTGGGACCATGTCAAATGCTTTAGATAGGTCTAGGAAAGTAGCAGAGGAGAGATAGCCATTGTTTTTATACTGAAGGATAGTGTTAGTAAAGGAGAGTAAGGCAGTGGTGGTGCTATGGTTTGGTCAGAAACCATGCTGAGTATTGGAAAGGAGGTTGTTAGTAAGGAGGTAGTCTGAGACCTGAGAAAGTATGCATCTCTCTAGTATTTTGGTGAGTGGAGAGAGAATAGCTATGGGGCGGTAATTGGTTAGTTCTGTGGAGGGGCCGCCTTTGTGGAGGGGAATTATATGTGATACTTTCCACAGTGTGGGAACATAACTTTCTGACAGAGATCGGTTAATCAAGATGGATACTGGGTAGGCCAGAGCATCAGCTGCAATTTGTAGGTATTCACTTGGGAGGTTGTCTGCTGCTAATTTGGTGGGCTTAAGTTTAGTTAAGAGTTTTTTATGTTGGAGGTAGGTACAGGAGAAAAAGAGAAGGCAGTGGGGAGATTACTAGTTGAAGGTGTGGGTTGGAGGCGAGGGGGGGTTGTGTTGTTTAGCTAGTGATAGTATGGTTTGTGTGAAGTGTGTGTTGAATGAGGTAGCAATATTTTTGGAGGAGTGAGGGATGTTAGGAGGAGGGGTGCTGACTTTACCTGGGTGGAGGATGGAGTTTATGGAGGACCATAACTGTTTGGGGCTAAGTTGGGAGGAGTCTAGGGCAAACTGGTAGTATTGGAATTTGTCCTGTTTTATTAGCTTTTTAACTCTATTGCGTAGTTCTAGGAATTTCTGTCTAGTTGAGGGGGTTTTGGTTTTGCGCCAGTGCTCCCAGGCTTTATCCCCGTTTTTCATTTCTGACTTAGTGGTTTTCTGTAGTCATGGGGAGGGTTGTACTTTCCTTCTGGAAAGTCTTATGGGGCTATGGTAATTAAGGATGCTCAGAAAGGTAGTATTAAAAAATTCAACTGCGTCATCAAGACTGAGGTACTTTAGGGGTTGCCAGTTACATTCTTTGAGGGATGAGATGAATGTGTGGGTTAAAGTTTAGTTTTTCACGTATTTGACAGTGGATGACAGGTTTAGCTTGGTATAGGTATTTTTTGAGCAGGAATTTTGGGGAGTGATCACTGAGGCTATCTGATAAGCAGCCTGTTATATATGACTGGGGGCTCTTACTGACTAGTATCCAACTCAGGGTAGTGTGCTTGCTAGAGTTTTTATTTATCCTGGTTGGAGACTGGACTAGTTGGGTGAAGCCATGAAGGTTTATATGATGGGTTGGATTGTTGCCAGAACAGGACTGCCAGTCAATATTGAAATCACCTAAAATGATAGTTTCTTGGGGGAGATGGTGGGTAGACCAGCTGAGGAGGTTTTCTAGTGGAGGGATGTTTTGGCCAGGTGGGAAGTAGCGTCCAATTATGTTGATGGTTTTGTTTTGGTTTATTTTGAGGTTGGAACATATTATTTCTTCATTGCCTATTTGTGGAGCTGATGATTTTAAGATCTGGACGTTTAGATGCTGTTTAAATATTATAGCTACACCACCTCGATTCTTGTTTAGCCGATCTACTCTTAGTATGCCCTAACCTGTAGGAAGTATTTGCTCACTGGTAATGTGAGGTTTTAGCCAGGTTTCTGTCAGGATGACTATATCTGGGGAGTACAAGTCTATGGTGGCATGGAGTTCATGGACTTTGTTGGATATACTTCTAATATTTAGGCTTGATAGAAGGAAGTCACTTGGCTTTCTACTGGCTGTGATATGGGAGAAGTTGCGGTTTCTAGTCTAATTATGAGGATTGGGGTTGGAGATGGTAGGGCCAGGGTTGGGGTTGATGTCTCCACTTAGGGCTAGTTTTGATATGCATGAGGCTATTAGTTTTCTCAGTTTTTGAATGTGTTTGTTTATTAGGGAAACTATGACTGTGCTCTGTGGGTAATAAGTATGGTGGGAGAGTTACTATGTTAAGTTGTAGGGATGCTTTATGTTTGAGTAATATAGCTGGTAGAATATGCGGGGGGTGCATAGGGATGGTTCTTCAGTTGGTATGAGGGGAGCTGAGTGAGGGTGAGACATAAGTGGTGGTGTGAGTAGTTGTACAGTGGTAGTGGTTGAGTGGGGGAATGATGGAGCTTTGGTAGGATGTAAGACATGCAAGGAGAGTGCATGCAGTGAGCATAGGTAAGGTATGCTTGTACATGTTAGTTGAGGAGGTGTGATAGTAGTGGGAAAATGGAGGAGGTAGTGTTGGGTTGGCGCTGTGGTTGGCTATTGGAAAGATGGGAGGGGTTTGTGAATGTAATAAAGGTAGGATGACTGGGGGCAGGAGAGAATAGGGGGCAGGGTGGGGAGCAAAGCGGGTAGAGACCCTGTTAGTTGCTCTTATGAGGGGGCTGGAAACAATCAGGTAGCATAGTAAACTGATAAATGAACATATGATAGTGACAGAGAGTGGTTGTAGTTTTAAAAATGGTGCCTGCCACAAGTAATATTTATTAACTTTGGGATTGGCTTAAGGTAATAAACAGGGAAGGAGGAGGGGGAGAACAAGGGTGTGAGCAGGCAGTTTTTTTGTACTGCTGGTAATGAGCCAAAGCAAAGACAAGTTTGTGTTTAAGAAACAATCAGAATTGACCATGGACTGCTCTGAAACTGTAAGTCATTTCTTAACCATTTCTCAGGTGGAAAAACAGGAAAACCTTGTAGCAGTAGGCTACTGTGGTCTCAGTTTAAATTACCAAACACACAGCATTGATCAGTTATGGATACTATTTGCTAACAGAAGGGAATAAGAGAGAAAGTGGAAGATGTGTGTGTGTGGGGGGCTGCTTACAAGCCAAAGCACAGTGCTCTCCAGGGGAAAATGAATATTGTCTCAAACAGGTAGACGCATACTCAAAGTTAACTTTAGCTGTCTGCAGATAGTTCAGACCCAGACTGCGCTTTTCTTATAAGCTTCCCATGACCCTGCACAACATTACCCATGTCCATGAATTCAAGAAAACTCTTAAAAATCCCCTATACAGCGCCTGGACCGGTCACTGCCACAATCCCACTTGAACCCTTTCCTTTCCACTGTCACTGCCACAATCCCACTTGAACCCTTTCCTTTCTTTTCCACTGTCACTGCCACAATCCCACTTGAACCCTTTCCTTTCTTTTCCACTGTCACTGCCACAATCCCACTTGAACCCTTTCCTTTCTTTTCCACTGTCACTGCCACAATCCCACTTGAACCCTTTCCTTTCTTTTCCACTGTCACTGCCACAATCCCACTTGAACCCTTTCCTTTCTTTTCCACTGTCACTGCCACAATCCCACTTGAACCCTTTCCTTTCTTTTCCACTGTCACTGCCACAATCCCACTTGAACCCTTTCCTTCCCTTTCCTTACTCTCTCTTTCCTTCCCTTTACTTCCTATTTCCTGCCCTTCTCCTCCATTACCTTCTCCACTCCTCCCTATTCCTCCCTTTCTGCTAATTATTTCGATCTTAATAAACCTCCCTAGTTGGACAATGTCAATCACTAACTACTCTCCTAGCTAGGACTATCCTGGTCAACAAATGTCAAATAAATTTACAAGAAAGAAAGAAAGAAAACACTAGGGTCCAGGCAAAATCAGGTGTTCCACAAAATCTGGGACAGTTAAGATTATATCACATAAACTGTGATGCAAAGACAGCTACTTAACTGTGAAAAAGTAAAAAAATAAAAATCTAAAAATAAATATATAAGATTTATTTTTCTAGGAAGTATTTCTGCATTGACTCAGATTGTCATGAAAATATGTCCATTCAGACAAGTTACAACTCCTCTGACAATGAAGAAAAAAACAAAGCAATATTTTTTCTGAAAAGTATTTAATCTCATTTCAAATTTTTACATAAATACTACCTCCACCTTGCCCCTCAAGTAAACCCTTCCTGACTCTGTATATCTCCTTTGACTAAGAACAAGTGAGAGAAGCTGTCTAAACAGAAGATGCAAGGATTATAATTTTAATTTCTGTAGCAGTAGTTCTCTCTCACACGCACGCACACACACACACACACACACACACACACACACACACACACACACACACAATACAGACAAACACATAAGAGCCTTCCTTATTAACAGCTTTGAGATAGAACAGACATGCTGATTTTATGAATTCCATGTATAAATGAGGCACAATTCTGTTATTATATAGGGTGACGTGGTGTGTCAAATGCCATGGCACCATCCACCAGATCCTGAAGGACTGTAGGCTGATAGAAGACAAAGGTTAATGATTGGGAGAACTTTGAATTGCCCCATGATTTGGAGAATATGAATGAGAGATCTTTCTTTGCAGTCTCCCATGTATGTATGTATCTATTTCCATTCTTATTTCAATCACACACTATTCTGATGGATGCATACCTATAACCTGCGCAGTGTTTGGTCACTGCTTAGCCCTAGTCTCATAGTAACTCAGTCGGCTTTCCTTCATATACATTTCTCAACCTCTCTCACTTTGGCACTGGAGGATTAAGTAGGTGTAAAAGGCTGGGAGGGGGTTGGGTGTTTTTCATGCGCAATATGTAATTTGTAGAGGACAGAGAGACTGAGATGTTCAATTTGCAGAAATCCACAGAATCAGATATACTACCCCAAATAATTTTCATGCAGTTACTTATACACTGTAGTCAAAACTATGATATTCATCAGTAAATGAACTTTGGTCTCTAGGTGTATCAGTCATTTGCTTGATGATTGCTATCTAATAATTTCCTGCTGTACCATGACACTTTTACTTTATTTTATTTTATTAGTTTGTTAAGAGAGTAAGAGCACAAGGCATAAGCCTGTTTCTATGGGGGATCCTGGAGCAATGTCTGGTTGAGTGACTTGATCAGTTATACAGTAGGGAAATGGAGGTTGGTGGAATCAAACCCTATTAGCTCATAGCCATAATAATATACTCTAAACTTCTGTACATGTACACACACACACACACACACACACACACACACACACACACACACACACACACACACACACACACACACACTAGATTAAAAAAAAATAAATAAATAAAACTGATAAACTGCATTAATAAAACAGTAAAATTTCTGATTCCCATAACAAATCCACACACCTATTACACTAGCATGCAGTTTCAATTTGCTGACAACATTGCGGGGAAAAATTCTATAATGTAGCTCACCGCCTTGTCTGAGGTCTTTTCGGTAAGGGGCAGCTTTGTGTTTCCTTTTGGCCCTGGATTTTTGTCCGGGAGGAGTGTGTAGTCCATCTCTGAGTACATTTCTCACATTACCTGCTTGTGAAGATTATAATGGTTAGAAAGACATGAACATATTTTCAAATTGTGACTTAGAACCAATACAGAGCATCCACAACCCTACATGTTTTCAAATTCTGAGTAAGAATAAAAGACATAATATTCATAACACCAAAACATTCTCTTATTCTGAAAAAGAACCAAACAGAACATCCAGTCCCCCCATCTTTATTGGTGGAATAAGATTATGTTTGTACCACTATACCTTTCAAAATCTTAACGCAAGTTATATTGACAAAACTTAAAATAATGGAGGGACAAAGGCCCCAAAACAGTGACTTATTTTAAATATTACTCTTATAAACTTATAAAGTAACTAGAATAACAGATTGTGTGTTACCAGTCATTTTCTGAAGGGTATGAAGTCTAAAACTCAAATCTATGTCATTATTTTGTATCTTCAATCATCGATGATTTGCCAAAAAAACACATTTTATGAGCAACAATCCAAAAATATGAGGCAAAAAATGGACATTCTGAGAAAATGTGGACAGTTGAGAGCTATGTAGTACCATACAGCTAATTCCTGAAGATCCAGTGTTAGAATATACTTTCTATATTAGTTAAGTACAATAATATTGAGTTAAGTACAAAAAAAATTAAACAAGTATCCCATCCCCTGCTTGTGATAAACTGCACAAAAAAGAAATGGAGAGAAACACAGCCTTTCTGCACTTTGTAGATACACATACACAAAACATATATATATATATACATATATATATATATATATATACATATACATATATATATATATATATGTATATATATATATATATATATATATATATATATGTATATGTATATATATATATATATATATATATATATATATATATATATAAAATGTATATGGGTCCCCTTCAGATTGTCGAAACCCCAGATCATCGAATACCATTGTTGAGACAAAAATAACATAAAACCCATTTCGGCGAAAGACCAGAGCAATGAAGATTTTCCTGATAATTATACCAAATCTAAGACTGCGCAACAGTGAGGAAAAGGAAAATCTCCCTTTCCACACTGCTGTGAGATGTCAAAGCACTTTTGACCAAATGTGGCCTTTTGACAAAAACAGCATTAAAAGTAAACAATGACACCATACACACACACACACACACACACACACACACACGCACATACAATGTACACACATCTACATCTGTCTACATATATACATGCGCACACACACACACACACACACACACACACACACACACACACACACACACACACACACACACACACACACAGTGGATATAAAAAGTGTACACACCCCTGTTAAAATGCCAGGTTTTTGTGATATCAATTTCTTAAACTCTGTAATCTGTATTCCACCCAATAATTACAGTCCCCTCCTCTTTCCTTAAGTCTCTAGAATACCTCTATCTCTTTTTAACCCCTACCTTCTTCATAGCCTTCTCTACTTTCCTAACCACTCATACCACTCTCTGTTTGCTCCAACATACTCTCCTCAAGTTATCACACCCTTCACTCCCCCAGCCTCCTCTTTCTGTTCCTATTTCCCTTATACTATGCTACCTCATATTCCACCTATGCTTGTCCAATACCAGCTACAAAGACAACTACCATACAAACCCACCTTCTCCCTCACACTTACTCCCATTTCCACTCTATCTCCTCTTCTCTCATTCAGCCCAATCCTCTGTACCTATTCCACCCTAAATTGTTCTCCTCTAAAGTCAAGACACTATCACCTGCTCCAATCTACAATCTACCAAAATTCATGCCTGGCAGACCAATATAGCTAAAGGATATCTCTTTCAACAACCTAGTCCAAGCTGGTGATATCCATCCTAACCCTGGTCCTACATCCTTTATTAATGACACATCCCTTACCCTCTTCCTCCTATCTCAACACGCTAAAGATTTTTACAATTAATGCACAAAGTCTAAACAAAAAAGTACACCAATTTTAAGCTTGGTTAAGCCATAACCAACCAGATATCTTAGCCATCTCCGAAACCTTGCTCAAGCCCTTTATCTTCAAATCTGAGATTCTGCCCCCAGGATTTCATCATCTCAGAAATGACCGACTAAATAAAAAAGGTGGAGGCACTGCCCTTGTCTACTCCAACCTTCTTACCTTAATTCCCCTCCAAATTCCAATTCCTCAATTCAAGAACACTGAACTAACTGCTGGAATTCTAAAACTAAATAAACATAAAAATATCTGCATCATTGCTCTATACATCTCACCTAGTAACAATAACTCTACACTCGAAAATATTCTCCTATGGGCCTCTACTGAAATTAACAATGAAACTTATATCCTTGGTGATGTGAATATTGACTGGAATAAAATCAATTGCCCCTTTCCCTCCCTATCCATTAACCTCTATAACTTTACTCAAATAATCCTCTCCAACAAAATAAACCCTCCCGGATCCACTACAGATTGGATCCTAGTCTCAGATCCAAATAAAATAACCAATTCTGGCACAATTCCTGATACCTTTAGTGACCACCTCCCAGCCTTTATGCATCGCTCAACTAGTTCCTCCCCACACCAGCATCAATACATTCAAACTTGTAACCTCAGTAGGTTCAACCCAACTACTTTCTCAAATACTTTCAAACACATGAACTGACAAATTCTAAACATCCTTCCTCTTGACAAGGCTATAGAATACTTCAACTCTGTCTTCCTTGATACTTTAAACTCACTAGCTCCACTAAGAAACAAAAGGATAAAAACTAACACTGTTCCTAGACTATCCAAAGAGACAAAACAGATTATGCACCACATAGACAAACTATGGAAGCTTTACCAAAACAATAAACTGGACAATACCTTGCTCCAATATAAACAGCTCCGCAACCATGCAAAACGACTAATCACCAAAGACAAAAAATCCTACTATATCAAACTTCAGTCCAATAACAATAAAACCCCCAAAAATTCTGGAACTCAATAAACTCACTCCTCAATCCAGGATCCAAGAATAATCCCTGTCCTGACCCAAGTAAATCTGACCTCGAACTAGGCTCTGAATTTAACTCATTTTTCATAGACACTATTACTATCCTCACCAAGACATTTCCAAATAATAACTCAACTGATCTACACTCTCCCCCTTCTAACTCACCTCATCTGTTTGAACTCAAACCCATCTCCACTAACTTTATAAAAAAAAACGTTTGTCCAAACTTAAACCTTGCTCTAACACTCCAGACAATATTCCCTCTTCCTTCCTAAAATGTGCTGCTGATGGCATTGCTCTCCCAATCAGCATCATTATCAACTGATCCATAAAAGAATCATACGTCCCCAAACTCTGGCGCTCAGCTTATATTCTTCCTCGTCATAAAGGAGACAAAACTACCAGCATCTCAAACTTTTGCCCCATTGCTTTGCTCTCACCAGTCTCCAAAATCCTAGAAAAATGCATCCACCTCCAACTTATGCCTTTCCTGACCCAAAACAATCTTTTCACTCCTATCCAGCATAACTTCCGTCCAGGCCATAGCACAATAACTGCTCTACTCTCTTTCCTAGAAACTGCCAATCAAGCCTGAGATTCAGGATACTTAGTTTCTACTGTTTTACTCAATCAGTCTAAACCTTTGATACGGTTTCCCACAAGCACCTTCTCTGTCATCTCTCAAACCTTAATCTCTCACATAATGCTTTATCCTGGTTCTCCAGCTATCTAACAGACAGATCACAGGCAGTCAAATGGAAGAACTCCATCTCTTCCTTCCTACATACCCCAAATGGCGTACCTCAGGGATCCATCCTTGGGCCAATGCTTTTTATCATCTTCATCAATAACTTTCACACTGCTATTCCTGATGCTAAAATCATTCAATACGCAGACGATTCAACTTTAGTCTGCTATACCTCAAACCTCTCTGAATTGCAGACTAAAACCCAAACTGCCTTCTCAACAACTGAAAACTGGATACGCCAAAACCACCTCTCTCTCTCAATGCAAATTAATCAAAGATTCTACTATTCCCTCCCACAAAGACCCTCTCCTACAATAAAAACATCTTCAAAGTCTATAGTCAAACCAACTCACCTATAGAAGTGGTCCCCTCTGCCAAACTACTTGGCATTACTGTAGATAACACCTCAAGTTTGATAGTCATATTCAACAAAATATTAAGAAAACCCACCAAAAGCTAGGTATGCTGTATAGGAATAATCACTTTCTCTCCAACTCTACCAGGCAAACTCTGGCCTCGACTTATCTTCTTCCTTCCTTATTATACGGCGCCCCTCTCCTAACCAACCTGTCCTTCTCTATCACCTCTAAACTAGAAAACTGCTACAACAAAATCTCTAAATTTGCCTCTAAATCTAAAAATACCACCCATCACTGCCTAACCCTACAATCCCTGAATTGGCTTGAACTACCAAACTACCTAGACTATCTCCAACTCACTACTGCACATAGACTCATATTTCACCCAACAAAATGTCCCGCTCTAACTAACATCCTTTCCCCTTATACACCCAACAGAGCTGTCAGATATGAAAATCAGAACTTAATTACTATCCATAAACAATATAAAATACAAACTTCAGACTCTCCACGTTGAAAAAGTAAAATATAGAAGGTTTATTTGATACTGTGGTAAGCGCTTTCGCGTATCTCCTGATACGCTTCCTCAGACCATAAACAACATAATGAATTTCAGAGCTTATATAGTAAAAAAGAAACTCATCATTCAATAGATCAATCAATTCATTATGCAATTAACTTTGTACTCATTTTAAAAACTCAGTAATCTTAGAAACAAGCTTTAAGCTACCAGTAGTTAGAATATAACAAAACAAAACGCAGAAAACATATATACTAACTAATTCTTCTATCATGTTTAACTCATTAATAAAGCTTATATTTCATTATTTCATTATCATTAGTATATCATACTTTCATTAGTATATCATACTATCCATAAACCTAAACGTTCTGCTGGCCAACTTCTCCTATCTTTCTCACTAGGCAAAAAATGGAATTCCCTTCCCTCCACACTAAAAACCATACTAAACTCAGAAAACTTCAAAACCCAACTATTCAAACACCTGTCCACTAAATGGAAATGTATCTACCTTCACCCAACCTAATCCAAGGGGGTTCTCGCTTTGGTTCCTTAGCTCTACAACTGTCATGGTTATCTTCCTATGAGCCTATCTACACTCTCAACAATTTCTATAGCTTCTCTCTAAGCTCTCAACAAGTCCTACAGCTACCCTCACACAGCCCAACCTTGTAAATATTTTAAATAGCATTCTACTGTTGATGTGTGTATGTAAAGCGTATTTACATTTTCTTAAAAGGTTTGTATGTAAACCGTTTCCACACCTAGCACATATCTGTATGATCCCTACCTTCAAGCTTAATGAATTTGTTAACTATGCATGATACTGAATGCATTTATGAGTAACTATTCTACATAATAATATCTTTAATATTAACTGTCAGTTGTATGTAAATTGTATAATGCATCTTGGAGCTTTTCTCCCCGGGCCTCCACTGAAAATGGGTCAATTCGGCCCAGTGGACTTCCCCAGTAATCAAACTGCAAATAAATAAATAAAATATAAAAAAAATTAGACCACAATAAATCATTTCAAAACTTTTCCCACCTTTAATGTGACCTATAACCTGTGCAATTCAATTGAAAAACAAACAAATCTGTTAGGGGAAAAATATAAAAAATAAAAAAACTTACAATAAGCTGGTTGCATAAGTGTGCACACCCTTAAACTAATACTTTGTTGAAGCACCTTTTGATTTAATTACAGCATTCAGTCTTCTTGTATAGGAATCTATCAGCATGGCACATCTTGACTTGGCAATATTTGCCCACTCTTCCTTGAAAAAGCACTCCAAATCTGTCAGATTGTGAGGGCATCTCTTGTGCACAGTCCTCTTCAGGTCACCCTACAGATTTTCTATTGGATTTAGGTCCGAGCTCTGGCTGGGCCATTCCAAAATTTTAATTTTCTTCTGGTGAAACCATTCTTTTGTTGATTTGGATGTATGTTTGGGGTCATTGTTGTGCTGAAAGGTGAAATTCCTCTTCATCTTTCTAGCAGACACCTGAAGGTTTTGGGCCAAAAGTGACTGATATTTGAAACTGTTCATAATTCCCTCCACCTTGACTAAAGCCCTATTCCAGCTGAAGAAAGGCAACTCCAAAGCATGATACTTCCACCACCATGCTTCACCGTGGGGATGGTGTTCTTTTGGTGATGTTCTAATAGACATGCGTCTGGAGCATTTCTCCCCGGGCCTCCGCTGAAAACAGGATCTGTGGAACCTAGTCGGACTTTCCCCGGTCAACAAATGTTAAATAAATAAATAAACAAATGTGAAGTGTTTTTGCACTACACATTTTTGGAATTGTGGCCAAAACGTTCATCCTTGATCTCATCAGATCATAACACATTTTCCCACATGCTTTTGGAAAATGTGATGTATTGTTTTGCAAATTTTAGCTGGGCCTGGATGTTTTTCTGTGTAAGAAAAGGCTTCCATCTTGTAACCCTACTGCATTGTCCAGACATATGGAGAATATGGGAGATTGTTGCCACATGTAGTACACAACCAGTACTTGCCAGAAATTCTAGCAGCTCCTTCAGTGTTGCTGAAGGTCTCTTGGCAGCCTCCCTGACCAGTTTTCATCTTGTCTTTTCATCAATTTTGGAGGGATGTCCAGTTATTTGCAACGTCAATGTTGTCCCATATTTTCTACACTTTTTGATGACTGTCTTCACTGTATTCCATGGTATATCCAATGCTGTAGAAATTATTTTATACCCTTCTCCTTACTGATGCATTTCAACAATGAGATCCCATTAATGGTTTGTAAGCTCTCTGTGAACCATTGCTTTTGCTGTAGCAGGCAACTGAATAAATGTCAGGAAAATCCTACTAAAACAGCTGAACTTTACTTGGGGTTAATCAGAGTCTCTTTAATTGATGTCAGGTGTGCACCCAAGAAGACCAAATGACGTAATTAAATCAAAAGGTACTTCAACAAAGTATTAGTTTAAGGGTGTGCACACTTATGCAACCAGCTTATTGTAGTTTTTTTTATTTTTTACATTTTTCCCCTAACAGATTTCAGTTGAATTGTACAGGTTATAAGTCACATTAAAGGTGGAAACATTTTTGAAATGATTTATTGTGGTCTCAGTTTTTATAACACAAAAGCCTGGCATTTTAACAAGGGTGTGTACAATTTGTATATCCACTGCACATACATATAGATATAGATATATATTTTTTGCCTATAAATTTGTTAACTAGGACAGAACACTGATCCACACTGACTGCTTTCAGGTTCAACCCCAGTCCAGAAGTTCACAAAAAACATGTACATACATGAATTAAGAAACACGTTTCAAGCAGCATAGCATAAGAAATAAACATAGTACATTGTTGAGAATTGCATAATATAGCAGAAATGACATTTTATCAAAGGAAGAAGTGTACAACACTGGATTAACAGAGTATATCTAGAGAGAGGGCTCATAATACAAGAGGTTTGGATAAGAGGAAGGAGAGGTCTGTAGTACACGGACTAGCATATGACATCACCTTTGCTGAAAATGTACATTTTGCCTGTTTAGAAACATACATATTGGGTTATTTCTTGTATGCGGGGAAGGAAATAGTGATAGTTAATTGTTCAACAATAGATTTACAGATTTAGGGGGCCATGACAGAGAAGAAGACTGCCTCATTTGCAAAGCAATGGAAATATTTATCATGGAACTAATCAATAAGGACACAGGGATCCTCCAAACAATGGATCCATCTCAGTCTGGATTCGTCAAGGGCAGGTCATGGTCATGCTTACTCAGCCTAGTGGGGTTTTTGAAAAGGTCACCAAAGCAGTGGATGAAGGCAAAACACTGCACACCTGCCTTGACCTGGTCCAATCTTTTGGCATAATTCCTCACAGAGTATAGTAGAAAAACTAAATAAACTGGAAATAAACATCTGTGCTAACCTCTGGACTGCCAACTGTCTCACAGATAGGAAGCAGGAAATCAAAACTAGGAAAGTTACCTCCAGAAAGAGACCAGTCATCAGTGGAAACCCCAGTGTTCTGTGTTAAGGCCTTTCCTGCTTGGTATCTGCTTTTCTGATGTAAAGGATAATAACACAGGGCTCTGACTGCCTAAGTTTGCAAATGACTGCAAGCTAGGAATAGCCATTGAATCCACAAATGACTTAACTATCCCACAGAAAGGTTTATACCAAATAAATAACTGGTGCCAAAGTTATGGATTGAAACTAAATGACAGAAAATGCATAACTTCATCCTTTGGGAAGTCATCTAACCCAGGTAACAACTACCCTTACAATATGCTCCTAAGAGTTGATCCAGTTGTTCATGATTTGGGAACTTATGTGGACCGTGATCTACATAATGTCCCCTTTATCACGTGTCTGTCTGTCTGATTGCATCATCCACACCTAAAAGTATCTGTCTTTCTTATATTCCTAACCTGAATATTTTTCTCAAACAATTCCTTTAAATTGTCATTTTTCTTATAACTAAATTTTAAGGGCTGGTTAAAAACTTCTAATCTATTGGGCATGGCCGTAAAAAAATCCCAATATTTCCTCATTATGTAACATATCTTTTTTGTGTCTTCATTAAACGTTGTAACCATATATACTGCATTTTCTTCCTTTTCTACCAAGGTGGTATTGTTCAAACTATCTTCTCTACTGTTAAATGGGGGTTTAAATTGTGTCCCCCACACTAATAAAATTTATTCCTTGATATTATTTATAATGTTTACAGGGTAACCACATTATAAAATAACCACTAATATAATCAAGTTCACTTTCTAACTCATTTTAACCAAAGTCATATGGGCCGCCCTGACCATCTGCCCTTACAAAATATTTTTCTTCTGAATAACAGGGTGATCTCTCTCATAGAGGAGATAAGCGTTTGAAAAACAATTTTTCCTATATATGCATGATGTATATCTTTTGTTTAACAAATCTTTTTTTGATGTTAACTTCTAAATAATGTACTTCTTGGTCCCAAATTTCATAAGTGAAAGATAAAAATTTGGTGGAGAAATTGAGGTAGGTCATGAAGTCAGTAATGACTTCAAAAGGACCTTGCCAAACAGCAAAAATTTCATCCAGCTATCTATAGTATTCTTTAATATATGTCATAAAACTACTATTAAAGACATAATGTCTTTCCCAATACAACATGACAATGTTAGCAAAAATGGGGCCACAAGCTGCCCCCATTGCCACACCATCAACCTGGTGGTAATATTCACCTTAATGATAAATATAATCATTCCTAAGTATCAATTCCATATTTTCCAACACAATATGAAAATCATTTGCATCCAACATATTAAATTCCACTATCATTTCTTCAAACCAGGACAATCCCAATACTTGTGGGATGATGGAAAACAGATCTTTAACATCTATAGTCAGAAATTTATAATCATGATTAAAATCTAACTTGCTTATTTTAGCTAAAAAATCCCAAGACTCTATCAAAATATGTGAATATTTCCCACAAAAAGGTTTTAATTTCTTATCCACAAATATACCCAAAGGTTGAGTTTTTGAACTAGCTGAATTAACCACAAGTCTCAAAGGGGGGTTTTCCACATCCTTGTGGATTCTAGGTATCCCAAACATCCCAGCAATATAGGGTTTGTCAACTCTGAGAAAGTTGTACAATTGTTCATTAATTCTACCCTGTAGTAGATTGTCTTCTAAAATCCAATCAATTCTATGATATGCTATATCAACTTCCTCATGGTATACTTGTATATATCTCTCACCTGTATTCAAAATCTCTAACATCTTTGCAGTACAGTCCCACTGATACATTAATACTACCCCCCCCCCGACCATTATCAGACTTCATCACTCTCAGTGAATTATCTTTTCTTATATGGTAAGTATCCTTTGTTCTTCTGTTGACAAATTTTTATTAAAATATTTCTTTGTTCTATACACATCCCTTATCTCATTAGTTACCATAGTTTCATAGTTCATCAGTTCTGGATGAAGTGGGGGGTTATATAAACTCCTTTTCTTAAAAAGGTGGGCCCCTATTTGAGGATTACTGCCAAATTCTGCTTGTAAATTTAATTTCCTCATGAAAAGTTTGACATCCAACATGGTGTTACTTATATTACCCCTTTTATTGGGTATAAATGTGAAACCTTTCCGAAATAAATCAATATGTTGTTTTTGTAACTCTACCTCAGTATAATTATAAATGAGAAAATCATTCAATGTGTGCACAGCTCCTTCTCTCTGTATATTTTCACCCTCAATAGGGATATTTCCACAAATTTCCATGTTGTCAGCATGGATTTCCATATGATTTAATTCTTCATTTGGTCTTAATTGTAGGTCCTGGGTCTTATTTTATTCAACTTTTTTGTGGAGTTATTGCTACATTGTCATTTTTTGGATTGCTTTATGGTGTGGCTGCCTTTATTGGGTGTTGCGTGTTGACCGGACCTTATTGTTCATTTGAGCTTAAAATGTCCCACAAGAACAGTTAGCCTAGTAAATACTTATGAACCTTTGAGTGCTCCTTCTTTTTGGGGTGGGGGTGGAAGGGGATTTGTGGCCATATGGGGATTGTCTTTCTGGGAGTCTGAGCTTAAAGGTCATTGAACCTAGAATGAGGGTCAATCTTTAAGCAAAAGGGAGCCACTTGACTTTGGAAAGGGTTGCACAGTGGTTTTCTCTGTCTCTTGGGGGAGGTGGTTATCAATCTGGCTATGTCATTGGAGATGAGCTAAGTAGAAATAGGGTCTTCTTTGACGTGGTGCTCCTTAAGGGGAGGACATATGCCAGATGTTGGAGGAGCAGAACTTTGCTTTTAGCATTACTGCCTTGGGGTAATAGGAATTATAAGATTTTTCTAGCCCAGAATACACGTTTGTACTTTTTTGCTTTGGCTGCTTTGATTAGTGTAGAACAGTGTGTGTGTTGTAACTTTAAGAAGCATTTCCAAGTTTAGGCGCATGCATATAAGTAATGAGAATGTGCAGGCAGCGGTGCCATTTTGAGAGAACAGCCAGAGTGTTAACATGTATAAGTGCAGCAGTCAGTCTGTTTATAAGTTTATTTAAGTTTAAATTACTAAGCCTCAATCCTGATGTGTTTGTGTGTAATAAAGCTGCTTGAACCGAACCCAAAGCTATTCATCTGTTTTATCCTGACTGGACGAGTGACGATTAGATTCTAGAAGTTGAAAGAGGAGTCTAACCAACTGCCTAGACATCTGTAGACATGGACATTTTCTAAGGGTTCTTTATTGCTCAGTGAGATGCATTAGTCAGAGGATATTTTTTTTTATGTTATTGGGATGTTCTGAACAATCTAGATTTAGTTTTTCTCAGATTAAGTACATTTTGCTGCTGTTTTTTCCCAGGTATTTAATAAAGGTAGATTTTGATTTATTACAGGCTGTAAATAGAGCTTACTAATTCTGTCATTTACTGTTATATTACTCAATTAATATGGCATTCATGTCGCCATTTTAGGTTACTTGTTAGATGACATAAATGATAGTTGAGGCTACATGGGGGTTGGAAATAATGCAGGTGATTTCAGAGGAGTTCAGTGTAGTGGGTCTAGATGTCCTATGGGAAACGACTACTGATTTGCAAATAGATTTGACTAAAGACAGAGATATTATAGGAGATCAGGTAGATGCAAGTCATGGAGGGTGTGTTCAAGAGGATTGTGACCCCCTAGTGGATTGTTAACCATTTGTACAAGGGGTTTAGAATTTACTGTGTCCAGGAATTTTTTGCAGTACAGGTCCTCCAGTAAATAAATGCATATTTGAAATCCCCCATCAAAAAGTTATTTTTAGGGGTATTTCAGAAAACACATCTAGCAAATTTCTGCAGTCCTCCAAGAACATAAGTGACCTATAGGTTATAAATCAACAATTTGCCTTGATTAGGATAATTTGAAGTTATAATTACAAAAGAAAAAATCCGCTGGTCTGTACAATCAAAGGGCTCTCCTCCAAACACAATACGCTCCACCACTCGATAATAGCCACAAAGTTTATTTAATAAAGTAATAACAACTACAAACACCAGAAAGAACTGCGTATAGCTACTACATGTAAACAAGAGATTGAGCGTGCTTTCGTCCGTTCATTTAGGACTTCATCAGAATCTAATGAACCGTTAGGTAAAATCCCTAAATACTTATCCAGACACTAATTAGTGCCCAATTAACCAATTGTAACTTAAACAGTTAAACAGTTACACAGTTTGAAAAAACTGATATGTAAAGACTGATACATAAAAAGTCTGATACATAAAAACAAATTACTGCAAAAAGTGTTTCCATAGAGATGTTATCGCAATAAAAATTATCCAGTATTATCCAGATAATTTGAAGTTCACTAACTTCTGCTTGTGTGTTGTGGGGAAAGACAAATATTCTTTACAGTTGCATGTCTAAATGCATGACAGGTGCTCTTGATGTGGCCCACATATTGTTACCTCTTTGGCATGAAGAAAAATGTCTCAGGTAGGAAATAATAATTCTTTAACAGAAGTTCCATTAAAAGAACAATACTTTTGAGGTCTAAATCAATATTAAAGGATGCAACAGCTAAAACAAGAAGCAATTTGCTGCTTATGTCAGTCTCTCTTCCGATTTCTAAAATGTTTCATTAGTCTTTCAAAACATGAGGAAACAACCCCAAAATGCTATTCAAATGCTGGCCTAAAAATCTGGCAAGTGGCTCAGTTTTGGCTTTGCCTGTGTCAGTTAATGGATGCAAATGGGGGTTACAAACCTCCGTAAGTACTTCTGGAATACCAAGTATTGTTTGGACGACTGAAACACCATTACAGAAAATCTGGCATTTCAAAAGGGACGGCAAAATCAAGATAAAATCTGCAAAATTAGGAGCAGTTGTGAGGTATGCAGTAAGACAATATTAGATTAGGGCAGCTAAAACAAACAAAGTTTTATAAAACAGCTGACCTGCATACATACCTCTCTACTGTCTAGATTTTCGCAGAACATCCAGATTTTTGCTGCATATTTTTGGTCTTTTCATCAAAATTCTGTCTTTTCTAACAAATCATTGAGGAGTGAAATCAGAAAATAATGATATGCATGTAAGTTTCAGAAAAATTAATGCTAAAGCAAAACCTGTTTTTCTATCAACTTTCTAACTTTGTAAGACCAATATTTAAAATATGTCCTTTTTTTTTTGGGGGGGGGTGGCATTGTGCTCCCATTATTTATGGTTTTGTTCAGATTTCTTGCTCTAAGAGTTTGAGAGGCATGTCTTCATAACTTGGTACTTTTACAGTAGAAGACAATGTGCAGCCGCATCTGTGAGAAAAAAGTATCCTCTAGAAGGAAGCACTCATTCTCTGCAAATATATGTAATCTGACCTGAAGACATACTCAGACTTCTAAATGCATACATCAGCTGTGCACTGAAATCAGTTGGTTATTTTCTTAAAGGTGCACTTGTACTGAGGTGGGGGGGGGGGGGTTGCTTCAGTTATGTGCTGGCAAAATATAACAACAAAAGTAAGTATATCAAACATCAAGGGGAACAGGTATGTCAGCATCACAGGGTAACATGGACAAGCGAATCAATTAGCACTCTTTGCCAATGTTGTACTCAATTTGAGAATCAGTATCACTTACTCTTTACAAAGGCCTGTTTAACTAGCAACTGCCTTCATCAGTAAGGTGGGCTGCTGGGATACAGTGCTTGTCAGCAGCAACTTACCCTGTAGGCTAGGCAAATGGCTATTGACATTCTGTAACCCTGTGAGGAGTGGTGCCTGAGTTGGCTGCACACCAGTGGTGATGCGGACTGTCATTTAGCACCTGACCCCAATTCCTGAAAAACGGAATGATGATGATGATGATGATGATGATGACGAAGATGATGATGTGTGCATCTATGTATATTAAAGTAATCTCTCTCTCTCTTTCTCCATCTCTCTCTCTCACACAAACACACACACAAATGTATGCGTGTATGTACTAAAGTAAAAGTTAACATTTGCAGAAAATGCAAGAAAATTAATAAGAAAGCAGCAGATATGACTCAAATCATCTGAAGAGGCTTGTATTGCTTGGAAGCTGAAGCTTCCCTCTGCTTTATTTGATTGATGTAATTAGCACTTGTTAGTGCAAAAGAATTGCTATTGACTTAGTGACTCACAGAATGCTAACCTCCTCATCTTGGCCTTCTTTCTGCAACATATGCTAGGAAACTCAATCTGCTAACTGTGATCTCACATTTTTCCTTGAGCACAATCCACCACAAATGTTGTCATAACTTTATACATGCTGTTCTGAAGTCTTTCAGAAATTTCTTCTCAGATATTTTACCAAGCAAACCTTTCCAATTTCTACCCCACTATACTTTTTACAAAGAAGCATCTTCTGACATGCTTTTTATGTTCATAATATAGCAGTTGCATGACTTGCCCAGACATCCCTCATTGGACTTAAAACATTTTACTTCTTGTGGTGAACATACTTCATCTGTTGGCTAAACTCAATTACTTGCTTGGTCAAATACTGCTACCTTATCATTGTGTTATCCCTAGCAAGATGCATGCCTAGAATCAATACTGAACCCATGTAATTGCTTTAAAAGTGAGGGGAAAGCATGCTGATTTCTCACCTGTATCCGATGCACTCACATTCTCTGCACTCATTGCTGCCGTCTGACTTAAGTTACGTCTGTGTCCCACACGGAAGTTGTGATCCTGTACATTCTTCTCAAGAGCATTCAGGTCAGGATTAGACTGGGTGAGGGGAGGTGTCGGGGGCCGGGGTAATGGGACTGGGCCAACAGGTAAACGTCTGAAAAATAAAATGACAACTAAGGTCAGGTTTGCAAACACAAACAATGAAATATCACATGAAATAGCAGCATTCAAATTGCAATGAATACAGCTGGGTACTGCAGTAACTACAATAGGTATTATTCAGTTGTATCAGCTTACTACACATGGAAGCCAACTTGCAGCATATAATTTTTCATTTTACAGACAAGCGGCAGACCTGAAGGAGGAAAAAGTCAAACGTTCTGGTTAATGTAATTTTGACTGAAAAATCTGAGATGCAGCAGCCTAGTTTGCAGCTGATCGTGACCTTAATAAAACATTCATAGCACTGTGATCAATATAAGAACAGTATTAGAACTGTAGTGAGGTGGATCTGCTGGGAAAATGTTACTGTTTTAGGTCACTGACAATGACAGAATTTTACAATTGCATATGCTTTCAGGCCAGATGCTTTGCAATGGAGGACTCTAGGGGCTGTTCTTCGTCCATTATAGCACTGCAAACAGATTACAAACAGTGTGCTGTAGAGATATATCCTAGAAAGGTCATTTAAAACAAGTGAAAATTATGAAGTGAGCTGACTGAATCATGAAGTAATTAGTGACATTGACCAGCAACTGACTACATTAGAGACAAAGAAACAGAAATCCAGAGCGCTTGTACCTCCAAAACAGGCTAAATCTGCATTTCCTTCTCAAATCAGGATTTTTTATATATGGAATATTCAGAAGGTATGTTACGTAGAAAGTAGTGAGTGACTTAGCTGGGACTCAGCACAATTTTCTTCCATCTGCATTCAGCAGTCATTATGCTGTCATGAAAATACCTACAATAATTAGTGTTTCAGCCATGTAACAACAGCAGTCATTTTCTTGTATGGTTATTACATTACTGGAGACAAGAAAAAAATCTCCTCCTTCATCCCCCATTTACTGAATGTCAACAAGTTGTGGCTTACGCATATCACATAATGCAACAGAGGAAAAATAACAGAGTCAGAGCACTTAACAGAACAATATGGGAATGGAAAAAGGATGCAAAGAGAGAACTGATAAGTCAGGGCTGAGTGAAGCCAAACTGAACATATGGAGAGTAACTCAACATGCACATAGTGAGTGCGTTACTACCACTACTCACCCCCAACCTAGTGCACAGTGAATTATACCATTGTAGTGAGTACCACTATAGTGAGTTAGAGAGTGGTAGTGACTGTGTCAGTACTACAACTCACTCACAAACTAGTGCTCACTGAGTTAAACAATGATAGTGGGTGTGTGTCAGTACCAGTACTCTCCCCAACCTAGTGCACAGTGAGATACTGGTAGTGAGTGTGTCAGTACCACTACTCACCCACAACCTACTGCACAGTGAGTTAGACAGTGGTACTGAGTGTTTCAATAGCACTACTCTGCTACAATCTAGTGCACAGTCAGAGTGTGGTAGTGATTGCATCAGTACCACTACTCAGCAATAACCTAGTGCACACAGTGAGTTAGACAATGATAGTGTGTCAGTATCACTATTCAGCCAAAATATACTGCAGAGTGAGTTAAGACAGTGGAAGTGTGTGTATCAATACCACTACTCACACACAACCTAGTGCAAAGTGAGTTAAACAATGGTAATCAAATGTCTCAACCTCTTAGACCAAAAAATCTGGACAAAGACATAAATAATAGGCAGGACAGGACAGAGGCACAAAACAGGGACACGTTTTAAATATTGCTCTTACAAACTTAGAAAGTTGATAGAATAACATGTTTTGCATTAGGATGAAATTTCTGAAGGGTATGAAGTTTGAAACTGAAATGCCTGCCATTATTTTCTAACTTCAAACATCAAAGATTTACCAGTGATTTGCCAGAAAAACTATTTTATGAGAAACAGAAAAAATATATAAAACAAAAATCAGGACATTCCGTGAAAATCTGTACAGATGAGAGGTATGAGTAGTGAGTGCATCGTTAACACTACTCTGCCACAACCTAGTGCACAGTGAGTTAGACAGACTGTGTATGTGTGTGTGTGTGTGTGTGTGTGTGTGTGTGTGTGTGTGTGTACCTCTATTTACCAAAAACCTAGTATGCTGTGAGGTATACAGTGGTAATAAGTGTGTCAATAACACTACATACCCACAGCCTAGTGCACAGTGAGTTAGACAGTGATAGTGAGTATATTGCTATCTCTACTCATCCACAAGCTAGTGCACAGTGAATTAGACAGTGGTAGTGAGTGTGTCAGTACTACAACTCAATCACAACCTAGTGCACAGTGAATTATAAAGTGGTAATGAGTGTGTCAGCGGTACTCCTCACCCACAACCTAGTGCATAGTGAGGTAGACAATGGCAGTGAGTGTGTCAGTACAACTATTCAACCACAATGTAGTGCAGAGTGAGTTAGAAAGTGGATGTGAGTATGTCAATTCCATTACTCACACACAACCTAGTGCACAGTGAGTTAGACAGTGGTAGTGACTGTGTCAGTACCACTACTCACAACATAGTGTGCAATGAGTTAGATAGTGATAGTGAGTGTGTCAGTGCTACTCCTCACCCACAACCTAGTGCACCATGAGTTACACAATGATAGTGAGTGTGTCAAGTAGCACTACTCACCCACAACCTAGTGCACCATGAGTTACACAATGACAGTGAGTGTGTCAATACCACTATTAAGCCACAATGTAGTGCAGAGAGATAGACAGTGGATGTGAGAGTGTCAGTACCACTCCTCACAAAAAACCTAATGCAGAGTGAGTTAAACACTGATAGTGAGTGTGTCAGTACCACTACTCACCACATCCTAGTGCACAGTGAGCTAAACGGTGGTAATGAATGTGTCAATACTACTCAATAGTCACAACCTTGTGCACAGTGAGTTAGACAGTATTAGTGAGTGTATGGGTGCCACCCTTCTGTCATAGCCTAGTGCCCAGTGAAAAAACGCCAAAGTTGGTGCTGCCAAACACCACGTACCAACCAAAAACTGGAAACTGGAAGCAAGGTGAAGAACCACCTTCAAAGTTTATTACAAAACTATAATTCCACAGCAAAGCACACTGAAAATACACCATGACAAAACTATAATGCCCAGTGAGTTAAGACAGTGGTAGTACGTGTGTCAGTACTATAATTCACCCACAACCTAATGCACAGTGAATTATACAGTGATAGTGAGTATGTATCACTACTCACTCACAATCTAATGCACAGTGAGTTAGACAGTGACAGTGAGTCTGTCAGCACCACTCCTCACCCACAGCTAATTGCCCAGTGAGTTTTACAATGACAGTGAGTGTGTTAGTATCACTACCCACCAACAACTTAGTGCACAGTGAGTTAGACAGTGGTACCAACTTTAGACTGCTTGATTTCTTTGACACTTTGCATTGGTTTTGGCCTCGAGTAAACATTTGATGTTCTTGTATTTCTCTGAGTTGATCTTTATCATAACAACCAGGTTTCTGTTACATGTAACAGTAGGTCTTTGTTTTTCTCAGTCAGAAACCACTTCATATATTTTCTACTTTACTCCAAAAAGCAATATTTGAGTCTCCTTTTTCCTTATATACTGCATATTTTCTGCATTAGTACTTAAATACCATGCTGCTGTTTCACTGAAGTCACTTACAGGCTACTGAGGTTTTGTGTGTTCCTGTCTTTATTAACGGACTGTTTTATTTGTATAATTACAGCATGTCAAACCTACTGAGCTGCTACATTGCAGTCATCTGTTTTCTAAGTTATGTAAGTATAACTTATGTTATAATAAGTATATCTGTCCTTATTTACAGTATAACTTATGTACAGTATAACTTAGGTTATGCACAGTATAAATGTACTTATACATACAAATAGTTCAAGCACGGGCATTAATGCCCTTCTAGCTGCCAATATACCAAAACACTTGTACCCATAAAAAGTGTCTAGGTTATTCTTAAAAATATCTAAACTAGTACTTGCTTTTATGTATGCATCAGCTGCTCTCAAAGAGAATCAATTAGTGCACTTCTCATTCCTACAGAATCTTCTACGCAGGTTGTCTGATGACTCTCTTACTGCTTTTGATAAGCTCAAACATTCCCATAGGTAGTTGTCCCTAAAAGATCTCCTCTTACATATCTATGAGACACTGTACAAGTTCAGATATTTTAGTCTTTCATAATAACTTAAATTTTCACATCCACGGATGCTCTTGGTATATTTCTGCTGTATTCTTTCCAGTTTACTCATGCTTGTTTTCTTAAAAGGTTTTCATATTGTTACCCCATACATCTCAACCCCTTAAAGCAAGAAATCTGGACAAAGCCATAAATAAAAGTGGGACAAAGGCTCAAAAATAGGGACAATTTTTAAATATTGCTCTTATAAACTTAGAAAGTTGATAGAATAACAGGTTTTGCATTAGCATGAATTTTCTGATGGGTATGAAGTCTGAAACTCCTATGTCTATCATTACTTTCTAACTTCAATCTTTAATGATTTGCCCCTAGTTTGCCAGAAAAACACAATTATATGAAAAACAGTACAGAATTATGAGGCAAAAATCTGGACATTCTGCAAAAAGTCTGCCCTCTCCAAAGCAAAAAACACTGCTTCCATGGGACCAGATGGCGTCCCAGGTTGCATCCTACATGAACTACAAGAGGAACTAATCCCTCAAATAAAACAGCTATACAATCTCAGCCTCACCACAGGATATGTGCCCACAGAATGGCGTACAGCAACAGTGGTCCCATTCCACAAAGGTGGAGCCTCTACGGACCCTGGAAACTATCGCCCCATAAGCCTGACTAGCTTAGTCTGCAAGGCTATGGAGAGGATCATCATGGAGCTCATAAACAAAGACATTGGGGACCTACAGACACTAGATCCTACCCAGTTCGGCTTTGTCAAGGGCAGATCCTGCCTTTTGAACCTGGTTGACTTCTTTGAAACAGTCACCAAAGCCATAAATGAAGGGAAGGTAGTCCACACAGCCTATCTGGACCTTGCAAAGGCATTTGACACAATACCCCACTCGGGCATCATAGATAAGCTATCCAGCTTAAATATAAACCCCTACGTCACAAGATGGGTCACAAACTGGCTCAAAGACAGAACCCACAGAGTGAGAGTTGCTGGAGCCATGTCAGACTCGAAAGCGGTCACAAGTGGTGTCCCACAGGGTTCTGTCCTGGGACCACTCTTGTTCGGTATATACTTTTCCGAGGTACAGGCAAACGTGGGAGGAATATGGCTCACCAAGTTTGCAGACGACTGCAAACTGGGTGCCATAATCAACTCTCCAGCTGACACAAACATCCTTCAAAAAGGTCTCACAGAGACAGATAACTGGTGCCAGCGCCAAGGTTTAAAGCTAAATGCCAAAAAATGTATAGTCATACCCTTTGGCAAAAACAATGTGCCCACAAATTACCACATAGGCGGAAACCCATTAAGTACAGAGAAAGTTATTAGGGACCTGGGGACCCAAGTTGATAGCAATCTCGCCTTTGAAAACCACATTGCCAAAGTGGTTAGAAAGACCTTCTACATAGCCCACCTCATCACGAAGGGTTTCACATCTAGATCAAGAGAGGTAATCGTGCCCCTTTATTCATCCCTCATCAGGCCCATCATAGAATACAATGCCGCTTTTGGGATGTACCTTACCCGACACCTGCAGCAATTAGAAAGACCCCAAAAGTATCTCACCAAGAGGATCAAGGGTCTCAAACAGATGCCATATGCTGCTCGGTTAAAAAAACTCCAGCTCTACTCAGTTGCATACCGCCTACTTCAAGGCGATCTATGCCTGACATACAAAGCTATGTCAAATCCAGAATTAATGGACATGCTCCACCTCAGTAAATCTAAATCCCTTAGAGCCACATGCTCGAGGGACTTGAACCTCAGCACAGAAATAAATAGAACTTGCTGGAGGGACAGGTTCATAACCCAGAGGCTCCCTTTGCTCTGGAATAGAATTCCAGTTCATGTGAGGCAGAGCACCTCACTGAATCTCTTCAAGAAGAATCTCGATAAGTGGATGGGGGATCGTAGGTTTGTCCCAGGGATTACTCCCGTGTCACTATTAGACAGAGGCACAGTAAACTAAACCTTAAAAAGGGCACAGTATACTCAAATCAAGGGGTGGCGTAAGCCATACAGACTCGGGCTAGGCTTATAATTGCCCCAGGGCAGATAGCCTAGTATGAACCTATGAACCTAAAAAATCTGTACAGTTGAGAAGTATTTGACCCATATTCAAGTTTGGGTCTAATGTAACTAAGAAACAATCACTTAATTTGTGATTTCCTAGACTTTATAAATCTTTTATACAACCTGTAGTTTTATAACTATCATTAATCAATTTCTTTGATATGATTAGAAAAACTGGAATTACCCATATACCTAGGTATGCAAATGAATCTACAGTTTCAATGACTGTGTGCTGCATTAAATAGTCACCTTTCAATTTATGTCTCCCAAATTTCATATGCTTAGTTTTGGTTTATTTATCAGCATATGATTCTCCTGTGCCCAAATGGTCAATTTAGTCAAGTTATTTTGCAGACATGCCTTATCTGTTACAGAAGTAATTAGTTTACCCAATTTTAGGTCATCTCCATATGTTGTGTACAGTATAACTATCCTAATCTACAGTATAACTGTTCTTCCGTTATGTACAGTTCAACTGTTTCCTTATGTTATTTACAGTACAACTGCTTGAATGCACAGAATAACTGTTTCCTTATATGCAATAGAGTGTAACTGTTTTTATGTTATATACAGTACAACTATTTCCTTATGTACAGTACAACTGTTTATGTTATGAATTGTATAACTGTTATGTAGATTATTACTGTTTCCTTATGTTATACACAATATAACTGTTATGTTATGGACAGTAAAACAGTTCTTATGTTATGGATTCACTCTTTTTAACTTCTCCATGTCTTTTGGGTTCTCTTATACCATGACGTGAATGACCCCACTCCTAAGTCAAAGTATGATTAATGTTCATGAAATTAGTATTGTTTCAATCTTTGATGTCAGCCAGAACTGCTCTTCGTAGCACCCACAATGTGCCCACTAATGACTCCTACAATTCATATGGAGTTACATGTATCTGTAACATATGTAAGTATGACTGTAAATTCTTTTTTATAAGACCCATTGTTCCTACTACAGGAACTGTCAGGGTGTCTTTCTTCCACATTGCCCTTATTTCTGCCTACAAATCCTGGTGTTTTATGACTGTCTCTCTCTCTCTATACACAAGACACTGTAGTCACTGGGTGTAGCAATTTCAATGATCAATGCTACTTTTATCTTCTTTTTGTGGACTACTATATCTGGTTTTCTTGCATATATATTTGAACTGTTGGTAATGGATGATCCCATGTGATATAAACTGCAGCATTCTCAATAATGCTTTGTGGTTCACGTTTCCAATGTTTTTCAGCTACTTCAGTATTATAATGTTTGCACAATCTCCAATGCAACAGTCTTGCCACATTATTATTCCTTTCAGTATACAGTCCTTCTGCCATTAGTATATCACAACCAGTAACAAGATGTGGAACTGTTTCCAATTCTGTTTTACAATACTTACATTTGTCTGTTTCTCCCACATGTTCAAGGGACTTTGTAAACCAAAGTGTACATAGTACACTATCTTGGGCTACCAATATTAACCTTTCGTTTTTTGGTTAGAATTTGCCTCTCCTTAACCATTACTGCATTCAGTCCTGATCAACATAAGGTTGTTCCAGGAGTTTCTTAAACTTGCAACTATATTTATGCATTTTCCACATTTCTTGCCTTCTCATCTGATCCTTCACCTTCTACTCTTTCTTTTGTTTTTTTTTTGGCACATTCAGTTGCTGCCTGATTTTTATCTACTTCTGGTCTGATTTCCATTCCAACTTGACCCCGATATGTTTCTGCTAAACTAAGCAGGGACACCATCTTAGACCTAATCTCATGTTTTAAAACTTTCACCATGTTTGGGTCTTGTGAGGCCAGCAGATATGTATGCAGTCCTATGACTGCAGAAGTATGCATGTAATCAACTTTGAGGAGGCCCATGCCTCCTTCAGAATGAGGAATATATCACCTTAGCATGCAATGATTTTATTATATTATTTGGTACAGATAAAGCATTTTTCGTTTTCCAGTTCAACTGATCCAATACCTTTTGTGGCCAATCGCTGCAAAACTTTAAGTTAGAACAGGAAGAGCAAATTATTTTGTAGATAGGACTTCGTTCCTAGATTTCAGGGGTTTTCAGTATTAATTTTATTCTTTTAAAATATTCCCTACTGAATTTTTTTTGTTTATGTTTTATTGTCGATCCTTCATCAGTTCCCAAATATTTATACACTCCCTCCTGCTCAAGTTCCTTTATATTACATTCCTGTACCAGACTGATGTTTTCCGGGTGCTACAGCTTTCCTGCTTTAAAGGTTGCTTTTGCACATTTATCATGACCAAATGACATTCTTATATCATCTGAGAAAGTTTTGACCACTTGTAGTTGTACTTTCAGTTTCAGTTCTTCATCTGATAAACTATGCAGTTTTAAATCATCTACAAAAAGATGCTGAAAAAAAATCTTTACACTTGCTTGTTTTCTGGGAGCCAAATTGTAACCATGACCTAATCTGTTAAGTAGACAGCTGAATGGGTTAAGGGAAAGGCAAAAGAGCAGTGGTGACAGAGACTTGGAATATCTCTATCTGAATTTTTATCTCTGGGATAATAATTTGTCCTTTATCATCACTTAGCCGCAAAGTGGTTTGCCACTGTTTCATGGTTGCTGTAATGCAATCAATCAGTGTAGGGTGTACCTTATACATCTGTAAGGACTCCTTTATCCAGGAATGTGGGATGTTGTGAAATGCTTTTTTGTAATCTGTCTGTGCAATACTAAGTTTCTTCCCCTTTTTACAGTTCTCCATTATGACTTTATTTAACAACAAATGATCATTTGTTCCATACAACTCTCTTTTGTTACCTTTTTGTTCTATTGCCATGATTGAGTTTTCTTTTAAATACCTATAAAATCTGTTGGTATCAGTGTATAGTTTTTAGGACAGTTTCTAGGTTCAGTCTTGAGGAGGAGTATAATTTTTCCGGTTGTTAACCAGGTTGTTGTCTGTTCAAGATGCACATACCAGTAGTTCTTACTCAGGGCTAAATCATCATGTAAAGATGTTAATAATTTTATCCAGAAGTTAGGTAATGCATCTGGGTCTTGGGTCTTCCTCTTGGGAGCTTTTCTTCATTTTGTTTCAGTTTCTCTGGCCGTTACTTCATTCCATTTCATATCCTGTACATTCGAACTTCTTACAGCTTCTTTTAGTACTTCTGTCCGTTTAGCATTTCTGTTAGGTTCCACGGTGTCTTCATAGATATTTCTACAAAATGTGCCCATTTCTTCTTTTTTTGATGGTGTCTATTTCTTTTGCTTTGTTTCCCAGTTCTTTATATAACTTTTTTGTATCATCAATGAATTGTGCATTTTGTCTTTTCCTTCATATTTAACTGCATATCTTCCAAGTTTTTCTACCTATGCAGGTTTCTTTAGTTTATTATTTGCAATAGTGGATAATAGAACCTGGTCTGTTCTGATAGTGTGCATTGCTTTTATCACTTCTACCTTTCTAAGTATTTTTGTTGATCTGTTACCTCTTCTCAACTCTTCTAACAGTAACACTTCTTGTCTTAACTGCTTTCTAGTTTTTTCTATTCAATGCTTCCATGATGGCATTTGATTTCTTCCCTTCCTATTCCTTATTGCTCTGTTTTTGTGGTAAGACTTTATTAATTTAGCTGCACAGTAATATACATATTTACTTATGTTATATCACACACATTTCTGTTAATAGTCAATTACTGAGTTCATCTGTTTTAGCATACTTATAACATTTTGGTTCTTACTGACTTTCTGTAATCCATTTATTTCATCAATCTTAATATGTCTATCCATCTATCCATTAAATCAAGCAACTCTTCCCTTAGATCACACTAACAGGTATGTAATCATTTCCCTTAGCCCCTTCTAGAAAGTAGATAAGCTTCTCTCTCTTCCTACAAGCTGTTTGCAATCAGCAAAAATGCTTAACCTTCCAATAAAATAGTAATGATGCCATTGCTGGGTATCCCCCATCTCACACTAGTAAACAGACATCTGTTCTTCTCTTATTACTACTAAGAGCACCAAGCAGAGTGAAATACTTAATGACTAACAAAGGAAGTGCTATACTATACATATTTCCAGGTCCTTCTCTACAAAACCAGTGTGGTAGGATACGAATAATCTGGCTTCTTCTGGCTAATATAGACTCTGCTGATGTTATCTGGGAGTCATTGGCACTGACCTTGTGTCCTGTTTTTCACTGATGGGTTTTGTAAGCATTCAGTGGTCAGGTTCTCGCTATGCTCGGGCAGACTCCACTCCCCTACACTACCCCAATTTCCACCCACCCCCAGTTCTGCTAGATTTAACCCAAACTAACCACTCAAAATCATCCAACCACAACTACTCCAACATATTCCACACCCAAACTAACTCCACCCATACTTACTCATCCATTCTCTATTACCTTTCCCCACTTCCCTTCTTCTCATGCCCAATTACTCTACTAATGCTACCTACAGCTCTATAGAATTATCTACTATATCACTTACTACCACTCCAAATTACCTCACACCTCATTCTTCCCACCTCAAAAATCAAACATTCAGCACTAACTACCCAATTATTCCATGCATCTAAAAATTATTCTTTTAAACACAATCACAGTCATACTCCTCTCACTTAACATCTTATCACAATCAGCTATCCAACAGTTACTCTCTCCACAACATTCCTCTCACTCTCACACCAAAAACAACTCCCACAAACACTATGACAGCACCAGACATCTTTAATCCTACCTACATACAACAATTCACATAGGGATTCCACTACATAATCCACAACTCACATCTCTCTCAAATACAACAAATTGACTACAAAACTCCTAAACTCACTCATATACTTAGTATCTTACCTCAAACTTAGCTGTGACATACACCCAAACCCTGGCCCCAACACTAGCCAGCAACATACCACAGACTCCCCAACCCCTCTACCCATCAGAGCACTAAACACATCCCCCACAAATGTCAACTTATTGATCCTTAACATGAATGCAAGAAGTGTAGTCAAGACACAGGAGCTATATGCCAGCCTTTTACAATACTCCACTGACAATATACCTATAACAGAAACCTGGCTCAAGCCACAAACAAACAGCAATAAAATACTTCCACCAAGTATAACATACACAGGCTTGATAGAAAAAGTCAATGTCAAGCAGGTGTAGCCATAATCTACAAAAACAATCTAAAATTAGAACTTATAGAACCAAAAGCCCTATATTTCCACAAAACTGAAATACACATCACCAAACTCAAACTAAACCCCCAAAAATTCATTAACATAATATAATAACCTTACTCTAATTGAAGACATTCTCCACTACCTCTCCTTAACCTTTCCATAAGAAACTATAGCAATGGGAGACTTGGTCTACATGCAACTCTGACAACTCCACCAACTTGATTAACTTGTATGTCTTTACCCAGGTCATTCAATCAGCAACCAGAATTGACAAAAGCTCCAAAAAAGCATCAATCCTTGACTGGATCATAATTAAAAAAAACCTCTCCTTCATTCCAGTCAGAATGCCTCCCTGATATCCTTAGCAACCACCTCCCCACATATCTTTATAGACATCTTCACCCTCTAGGAAATATAACCTATCAACAAATCACCAACATGAAACACTAACATTCAATCCTTTCTTACTATCCTAAGAAACTGTAACTGGACCCTACTTAACACATTACCCTTAGACAGAGCCATAGACTATTATTCCACTTTCATCAATATTGTTCATAAATTAGCCCCCCTTCAAACCATAAGAGTGAAATGTAACTATGCAACATGGCTAACTAAAAACACAAGACACCTACTTAAATTAAGAGACAAAGCCTGGTCAGACTAACACACCAACAAAACCCAAGATAACCTAATCATATACCAATAGCTTGGAAACAAAGTAAAAACACATATCAAATTAGACAAGAAAAACTACTTTACTGACTCAACATAAAAATCAAAACAACCCACAAAAATGTTGGTCCTCCATTAAAAAACTCCTCCAGCCTGGCCAACAAACACCTACCCACCTCATCTGTCTCCAACAATAATGACAGCATGGCCTCATGATTTAGCACCTTCTTTACAAACTCTATCCTCTCACTATCTAATAACCAAAGTAATATCCCTCCAAATATCCCAGTCTCATCCAACAAAACAAATAACTTATTCTAATTCAAACCCATACATATCTATACCATTAAGAAATTACTCAGTAAACTTAAAACAACAATCCTTGCTTCTGATAAACTACCCACCGAATTCCTTACACTAGCCACTGCCGCCATCGCCTACCCTATATTCATACTCATGAATCTCTCAGTAACTGAAAACTACATACTAGCACTTGGGAAACAGCTCACATCATCCCAATACATAAAGGAGGGAACTCTACAGAGCTCTCTAACTATTGACCCATAGCTATCTTGTCTCCACTCTCCAAAAATGTATACTCACCAGCTAATGGACTACCTTCTTTCAAATAATCATCTGTTTAACACACCCCATGGCTTTCACCCAAATCACAGCACCACAACAACTCTCCTAAGCTACACTAACACAACAAATCAATTCAGAAATGAAGGCAAACTTGTCTCTTCCATCTACTTAGACCTGTCAAAAGCCTTCAGTACCATGCCCCTTCACAAACTCCTCACAGAACTATCCACATACAAACTCAGTCACTTATCACTTGCCTAGTTTCAAGGCTATCTAGTCAGTCATCAGCAGGCTGTTACATGGCAACATCTGTCACCCCTCCTTCCTGTCACCATGGGGGTACCACACGGTTCATTTCTTGGACCCTTACTCTTCATTATTTTTACACACAAACTTCACAATGTAACACATTGTGCCTCCATTATTCAGTATGCTAACAACTCCACACTAATCTGTGCAGCTCCCACACTACAAGAACTTAAAGTAGCCACACAACAGTCCTTTACTGCTACAGAATCATGGTTAACAGACCCTCAACTAATACTTAACCCAAGTAAAACAAAAATTATGTTCTTCTCCCCTGTTAAACCGCTCAACTCCTCATTTTTATTCCAAGTATATTCCTCCAACAACATCACAATAGCTACAGTATCACAAGCAGAATTACTAGGAGTCATCATAGATAATAAAATAAAATCTGACATATACCTAACTCAGATAATCAAAAAGACACATACGAAGTTAGGCTCACTTTATAGAATCAAACAATTTCTAACTAGTAATTCAAGACAGGTTATTGCTATAACTCATCTGATCGCTACCCTTCTATATGCTTCCCCGATTTTCATCAACATAAAACAGATCTAGCAACTCCCCCCCTTAGGAATCTCCACTGCCTGGCCTTAAAACAACTTAACTGGTTAGAATTACCCCACTATCTAACTTTTACTCAGCTCAACATTGCACACAAACTGATACACCACCCAGAAAAATCTTCATCTCTCCAACAGCTGATCCAACCTTACACCAACTCTTGTGTTGTTCACGCCACAAATTTCCAGGTCTAATAATAATGTTGGAGAGTTTCTATATTCCAACTATATCTCCAAAATCTGGAACAGCATCCCACAAACTATTTGTACACTGAATACTCGGTGTACCACAAGGCTCAATTCTTGGACCCCTTCTTTTCTCCCTATTCATAAATGCCTTACAAGTAGCTATTCCCCAAGCTACGTGCATTCAATATGCAGATGACTCCACACTCATTTGCTCTGCAAAAACCATCCCAGAGCTTCAAACTATTACTCAAAAGGTATTCCATACTGTTGAAGCATGGTTCTTAAAATGCTGCCTACTTCTTAATGCCAAAAAAACAAAACTCCTCCTTTTCAAACCCACTACCAGATCCCCCCCATTGGACTTCTCTATCTCTTCTATTAACAATACTCTCATATCACCTGACTCTTCTACCAAACTGCTAGGTGTGACTATTGACAACAATCTTACCTTTGATTATCACATAAACAACACTATTAAAACTGTACATAGAAAACTGGGCTCCCTCTATAGAATTAAAACATTCTTATCCCCAACAGCCAAAGCTACTTTGGCACACTCTCATCTCATTTCCACTCTTCTCTATGCCTCACCAATTTACACTAACCTGAAGAAAACTAATCTTTCTAAATTGACCACCACATACAATAGTATAGCAAGATTTGTTACTGGTAATCAATTCAGAACTCACCACTGCCTGAACCTACAACAACTTCACTGGCTTGAATTACAAAACATGTTGCTTCTTTCCCAACTTCCCATTATCCAAAGAGCTTTTTATCTGCCAAACAACACTCCTTCATTTTCTAATCTCTTCACCCCTTATTCTAACCTGAACTCACTCCGCTCCTCTAGCAAACTCCTAGTTACTGCTACCAAATCCAATAACCTTGCAGGTGACTCCCTGTTCTCTAACTCCATTGGTAAACACTGGAACCTATTGCCCACTGAACTGACTTCTATCTTATCTCTTGTCCTTTTCAAACAAAAACTTAGACTCTACCTTACAAAACACTGGCTATGTCCCTGCCTTAACCCAGACTGAAACCATGTATTCGACTATTCCCACTACCCCTTCATCTCTGTGACTTCTGCTACCTTTTATTTTATTTCCTCACTATTCTATCACTTACCCCTCCTCTATCCTTCTCCTTCCTGATTATATTACTCAGTTTACTGAGGGTTCACATAAATATCTAATCTACTTACATAGTTGTCTTTAAATGTCCTTTTCTCTTTCTTATGATGTTTGATTATGCTAAATAAGTTATGCCTGTGTTTTGCTTACAAGAACGATGAGTACATTATTGTACAACTGTTAATTCTGAATACAATAAGTTTGATTTTTTTTATAATATTTTCCTGATACGGTATATTTTTATGCTGCTCTTTATTGCATCTTATGTAATAGTTACTATTTCTTTGTGGAGCTTTTCTCCCCGGGCCTCTGCTGAAAATGGAAATATATCCAGTTAGACTAGCCCGGTTAACAAATGTAAAATAAATAAATAAAATAATAAATTGTACAACTAATCTCACTCACTTAAAAAACCTCTTGAAGAACCACCTAACCAGTCACTGGCTCTGCCCTTTCTCAGGCCATTGTTAAAACTCGGACCACCCCACTACACTTTAACTACAATACCCTTGCCTGATAAAGTTAAACTCTAGCATCTATTAAACTATTTACCTCTCATCCCATTCCCCCACCCTCCCTTCCTTCTCCACTCCCATTCTGCCACAAACCCAGTAACTTTCCCCTTGTGTAAACTTGCCCAAACTAGCTCCCTCATTTCCCAGTGCACTTAAGTTTCCTCCTCTTTAACACCACTCGCTCTACCTCTTTGAGACCCATTCCCAGTTTTCCTTATTAGGCTATGAAAAGTCATTAGTAGAAAATGTAACATGTATAACAATATGATTGACTGTATGTATATACTTCTTTCTCTAATGTTTATCATGATCTGGGTATCAAATTATGTTCTGAAATATGAATGTGATCTGCACATCAGTCTATGTTCTGAGATATGTTTTCTAAACTCTATGTAAACTATAATGTATATTACTTGCTAAAATTTCTCTTCGAACTTCTTGTTGAAAACCTTAACGTATTATGTAAGCTACTTGCTAAGAATTGTCTACTTGTTAAGAATTGTCTTGGAATTTTTCTCACTGGGCCTCCACTGAAAATGGGCTAAAACTCACCCGAACTTTCCTGGTAAACAAATGTAAAATGAATAACTAAATAAATAAATAATTTTCTTCTAAACTTAGGGCATATTCTTTATTCTCGGTTTCCTGCGAACATTCTACAAAAAGTTCCAGAACATCTTCCTGTTACATAGTCTCAGTATGGAGAGTATCACTGCCCTTATGTTACATACAGTGTAACTATCGTAATAAACAGTATAATTATTTACTTATGTTATACTATGTAAAGTATAACTGTTATGTTATGCATAGTAGAAACTGTCTTATGTTATGTATTGTATAACTGTTTTTATGTCATGTACAGTATAACTGATCTTATGTTATTCCCAGTACAACTGCCCTTATTTTATGTATACACTCTTTTAATTTCTTCAAGTCTTTTGGGTTTCTAATACCATGATGGGAATGGATCCCATTCCTATGTCAAAATTCAATTAAAGTTCATGAAAATAGTACTGTTTTTATCTTTGATGTCAGCCAGAAGTGGTCTTTGCAGCACTCACAATGTGCCCAGTAATGACTCCTCCTTACATGTATTGGTAACATATCTAAATATGAATGTAGACTCTTTTATAAGACCCATTGCTCCTACTACTATTGGAACTGTCTAGGTATCTTTCTTCCACATTGCTCTCATTTCTGTTTGCAAATCCTGATATTTTATGACTTTGTGTCTCTCTGTACACAAGACACTGTAGTCACTGTGTGTGGCAATTTCAATGACCAATGCTACTTTTGTCTTCTTTTCTTGGACCACTATATCCAGTTTTCTAGCATCTATCTTTTGAACTGTTGGAAATGGGTGATCTCATGTGATGTACAGTACATCATTTTCTATGTTGCTTTGTGGCTCATGTTTCCCATGTTTTTCATAGGTTCATAGGTTGGTACTGGGCTATTGGCCCTAGGGCCTAACCATAACAATTCCCTGGCTATTTCTTCCCAGACTATTTACTTCCCTTTCAGCCACTTCAGTGCCATAATGTTTGCACAATCCCCAGTGCAACAGTCTTGTTACATTACTATGCCTTTTAGTATAGAGTCCTTCTGCCATTAGTATGTCACAACCAGCAACGAGGTGTGCAACTGTTTCCATTTCTGTTTTACAAAACTTACATTCTTCTGTTTCTCTCACATGTTCAATGGACTTTGTAAACCAGCATGTACGTAGCCCACTATCTTGGGCCAACAATATTAACCTTTCATCCCTTGGTTTGAATTCACCTCTCCTTAACCATTCCTGCAGTCAGTCCTGATAGACATGAGGTTCGTCCAGAAGTTTTCTATACTTGCAACTATATTTATGCATTTTCCACATTTCTTGCCTTCTCATCTGGTCCTTCACCTTACATTCTTTTTTTTTGTTTTTTGGCAGATTCAGTTGATGCCTGATTTTTATCTACTTCTGGTTTGATTTCCATTCCTGCTTGATGGCGATATGCTTCTGCTAGACTAAGCAGAGAAGTCATCTTAGATTTATTCTCCTCATGTTTCAAAATTTTCACTATGTTCAAGTCGTGTGAGGTCAACAGATATGTGTGCAGTCCCATGATTGCAGATCTATACATGTAATCAATTTCAGGGAGGCCCATCCCTCCTTTGGAATGGGGAATATATAATGTTGGTATGCACTGATTTTTATAAATCATTTGGTGAGCATGAAGCACCCTTCTTGTTTTCCTGTCTAATCTATCCACACGTTTTGGGGCTAGTCAATCACTCCAAAACTGTAAGTTAGGACAGGAAGAGCAAATTGGTTTATAGCTTGAATTTTGTTCATAGATGCCAATGCTGTTTTCAGGATAAATTAAGTCTTCTAAGGTATTCCTTACCAAGTTTTATTCACATATGTTTGTGTTCTATTGTTGATCCTTCATCAATTCCCCAATATTTATACACTCCCTCTTACTCAAGTTCTTTTATATCACATTCTTGTCCCAAACTGATGTTTTCCTGGTGCTGCAGTTTTCCCGCTTTAAAAGTTGCTTCTGCACATTTATCAAGTCCAAATGACATTCTTATATCATCTGAAAAAGTTTTGACAACTTGCAGTTGTGCTTTCAGTTCCTCATCTACAATTTTAAGTCATCGACAAAGAGAAGCTGAGAAGTCTTTACACTTTGTTGTTTTCTAGGAGCCAAAGTATAGCCATGGGCTAAGCTGTTAAGTAGACAGCTTAATGGGTTAAGCGCAAGACAGAATAGCAGCAGTGACAGAGAGTCACCCTGGAATATCCCACTTTTAATTTTTATCCCTGAGATAATAATTTGTCCTTTATCGTTTCTTAATTGCAAAGTTGTCTGCCACTGTTTCATGGTCACTGTAACGTACTCGATCAGTGTAGAGTGTATCTTATACATTTTTAAGCAGTCTTTTATCCTTGAATGTGGGATACTATCAAAAGCTTTTTTGTGGTCAATCCATGCCATACTTAGATTCTTCCCCTTTTTACAGTTCTCCACTATGATTGTTTAAGAACAAATGATTCTTTGTTCCATATGACTTTCTTTTATTGCCGTTTTGTTCTATTGCCGTAATTGAGTTTTCTTCTAAATGACTATAAACAATGTTGGCATCAATTCCAGTGTACACTTTATATATCATCGGAAGGCAAGTCACTGGTCTATAATTTTTATGGTAGCTTGCAAATTCACTCTTAAGTTGGAGCATTGTTTTGCCTGTTGCTAGCCAGGTTGGTGTCTGTTCGGGATGGGCATATAAATAGTTCTTACTCATGGCTAAATCTTACTGCAAACATGTTAATACTTTTAATCAGAACTTACATACTGCATCTGGGCCTGGGTTTTCCAATTAGAGGCTTTTCTTAACTTTGTTTCAGTCTCCCTGGCTGTCACTTCATTCCATTTCATATCCTGTACCTTTAAACTTATTTTTTGTTTTACTTCTTCTATTCATTTAGCATATTTGCTATGTTCCACAGGATCTTCATAAATACATCTCCAAAATATATATATTTCTTCTTTTTTTGGTGGTCTTTCAATTCCTTTTACTTTGTTTCCCAATTCTCTATAAAACTTTTTTGGGTCATCAATAAATTGCTTATTTTGTACTTTTCCTTTATATTTATCTGTGCATCTTCAAAGTTTTTCTGCCTGTGCTGACATTTTTAGTTTATTTGTGATAGTACATGATAGATCCTGATCTGTTCTAATACTGCACATTGCTTTTATCACATATATCTTTCTAAGTATTTTTGTTGATCTGTTCCCTCTTTTATACTCTTCTAACAGTGACACTTCTTGTCTTAATTGCTTTATAGTTTTCTCTATTGATACTTCCATGATGGTATTCAATTTCTCCCCTTCCTTTTCCTCACTACCCTGTGTTCTTGTGGTAGAACTTTTATCACTTATTAATTTAGCTGCACAGCAATATATCCTGTTTACTTCAGATTACATCTGTCATATCGCATGTATCTGAACAGTCCTAATTATGTCTATCTCTTAAATCAAGCAACTCTTCTCCTAGTTTGTTTTCTTCTAAACTAAAGGCACATTTTTATGTACAGTATAACTGTTTCCTTATGTTAGGTATTTCCCTTTTTTTAATTTCTCCAAATCTTTTGGGTTTCTATTACCATGACTGGAACAGGCCCATTCCAAAGTGAAAGTACAATTAAAGTTCATGAAAATAGTATTGTTTCAGTCTTTGATGTCACCCAGAAGTGCTCTTTGCAGCACCCGTAATGTGCCCAGTAATGACTCCTGCAATTTGTATGGAGTTACATATATTGGTAACATATCGATATATGATTGCAGACAGTTTTTTATAAGACCCATTGCTCCTGTTACTATTGGGACTGTCTCAGTATCTTTCTTCAACATTGTTCTCATTTCTTCCTGCAAGTCCTGATATTTTATGACTTTGTCTCTCTTGGTTCACAAGACACTGTAGTCACTGGGCGTAACGATTTCAATGATCAATGCTACTTCTGTCTTCTTTTCATGGACCACTATATCTGGTTTTCTCACATCTATCTTTTGAACTGTTGGTAATGGATGATCCCTATGTGATGCAGACTTCATCATTTTCTATGATGTTTGTGGCTCTTGTTTCCAGTGTTTTTCAGCTACTTCAATGCCATAATGTTTGCAACAATCTTGCCATATTATTATGCCTTTCATTATACAGTCCTTCTACCATTAGTATGTCACAACCAGCAATGAGGTGTTCGACTGTTTCCAATTCTGTTTTAGAATACATACATTTGTCTGTTTCTCCCACATGCTCAATGGACTTTGTAAACCAATGTGTGAGTGGACCAGTACCTTAGGCCACCAATATTAGCCTTTCATCTTTTGGTTTGAATTTGCCTCTCCTTAACCATCCCTGCATTTGATCCTGATCAACATGAGGTTGTTCCATAAGCTTTCTATACTTGCAACTATATTTATGCATTTTCTACATTATTTGCTTTCTCATCTGGTACTTCTCCTTATATTATTTATTTAGTTAGTCTAAACTAGTCTAAACTATCACGGCAAGTATAGCCTATAAGTTATTATTAGATGTAGGTGGTTATAAAGTGCTAGCCAGGAAAACCAGCAGCTTTACTCCCTCCCCACTCTGTAGCCAGGAAAACCAGCAGCTTTACTCCCTCCCCACTCTGTAACCAGTCTAATCTACTTTTTCCACCATTTAAAGACACTTGGAACCACTACCCCTTTTCTTGCATTAGGAACCTAAACTCCCTCCTTTTTTACCCTGCTTACAATAAATTAATTTGGGCCACCAGGTGGCAGACTTGTCCCTTCCAGGCCTTGAAGCCTTCTCCTGACCTGTACTACACCTTTGCTATATACTGTTTATCCACAGACTTGCTATTAAACTGTAGCCTATAACATCTATTTATTTTTATGGTTAGCTCTCACACACCCTCCAAATAGCTCTATTATCTACTCTTTTAACTTTATTCCAGTATTTAGGGTTACCTACCTACTGTAATCCCTGCTTCAAATGATTGTGCTTTTCAGCTCCTTACCTCTCTTGTCTCTACCCGTTCCATTCGCACTGTGGGCTCACTCTGCTTCCCTACCCTACCCCCCATTCCCACCCACCCCTACTGCTCCTAAGCTTATACATCCTCACCACACCCTCTTCCTCTCCAATCCAATCACAATAGTCATCTTGATAACATTATACATACACCTCTCTCTAATCACCCCTAGTATAACTCCTCCCCTTTAAAGAACACCAGTAAGCTTATTAGTCACTATGCAAACACGACCTTTTCAAATCCAACTAAGGCATGGTCTTTCTCCTACTTTCTCTAACAGCAACCTACATGCTAATCTCATATTAACAGTCAAAATATTTACAGCTGAACTTCCCTAATGCACAAACAAGTACTATACCTCTAATTAACTCCCCAGAACACATAAATATAACATCTTTACCTAGCTATTTACCTGCTAAATATCACAGACTGACCCTAAAACCTAAAAAAAAAAACTCTTCACCATTACTTTAACCTCTACAATCCCTTAAACAAACTATTACACCTCTCCTTACCAGATGGGGACATTCATCCTAACCCAGGACCAGGGCAAAAAACAAGCACAGAACCACAAATCCATGTTCCCGCTACTCCAAATATCCCATTTAAATTTCCCAACTCACTCTACATAGCTCACCTCAATATTAGCAGCATAAATAATAAAATTGCCTACCTCCATGCTCTCCTGGATGTTCATTCCTTTGATATACTTTGTTTAACAGAAACATGGTTAAAACCCACTACACAAGATGTTAAAATTATTCCATCTGGGTACAACATCTTGAGACAAGACCGCAAAGTAAAAAAACGAGGGGGTGTTGCTATCCTCTATAAAGAAGGGCTACAAATATCTATACTAGATCTTGGTTCCTCTACTGAAAACAATGCAGAACTCATTAGCACCAAACTTCAACTTATTCCCAGCAAATCCCTAAATATAATATGTATCTACTTGCCCCCTGGTAACATCACCACCACTCTGGAAGGTATCCTTGCTGAACTCTCCACAAAAATTCCCCAAGAGACAATAATTCTTGGAGACTTTAATATAGACTGGAAGGACTGCTCTACTGAATCATCAACCTCCCATATTAACCTTAATGGCTACTCTCAAACAATTAATTCCCCAACCAGAATTAATAAACCCAATAACAAATAATCCATCCTAGACTGGATTCTAATAAATAATCAACAACTCTATAATGCAGGGACCCTCCCTGACGATGTAAGTGACCATTCTCTCACTTACATAATCAGGCAAAGGTCAAGCTCACACAACCCAACCATATATAAAACAATAAGAAGCAACAGAAACTTCAACCCCAATAACTGCCAAGCTGAACTAAAAGAATGTGATTGGTCATCTATATAATACCTCCCACTTGATGAAGCAACCAACTACTTTAACTCAAAATCCTTAACCACCATGCACCAAAGCATTCCATCAAAATTAAATCTAAACCCGCCCCATGGCTTACAAAGAAAACCAGACAGAAAATTCAACAGAGTAATAAAGTTTGGGCACTATGGAGAACAACTAAAAATCCCGCAGACCAACAACAATTCTGGCAAAAAAGAAATGAGACTAAGAAAGCTATACTTGAAGATAAAAAAAAAACCTTTTACTTCCACCTCCAAAAGACCAACCAAAATAATCCACAAAAGTTCTGTGCTAGCATAAACAGACTAATTCAACCAGGCCAATCCACAACACCACCCCCTATAAGATCAAATTCTGACAATCCAAAGCAAACTGCTAATGCTTTTAATACCTTATTCACTGAGACCATCCAAACACTTGCTAATCAACTAACAGCCGATAGCTCTGCCCTTGAAACCAATACTACTAACTCTCTCCCAACTCTAAACGTGCAACCTGTCCCAACTTCCCTCATCTGAAACCTCTTAAGTAAACTAAAACCTACAACCCCCTCAGCTGACCAGCTACCTGCTGAATACCTGCAACAGGCAGCCAAAGTCATAGCTTATCCTGTATCATTGCTAATAAATAGAACCATACAAGAAAGCACTATTCCCACCATCTGGAAAATCTCCTACATTATCCCCCAACACAAAGGTGGAAACTCCAGAGAATATTCTAACTATAGCCCCATAGCTCTACTTTCCCCATTAGCTAAAATAATGGAAAAGTGCATCCACAGACAGTTACTAGACCACCTACTCCAGAACAATTTACTGGCCAAATCTCAACATGGCTTCAGGCCTTTCCACAGAACAACTGCACTCCTATCGTTCACTGACAGCATCAATAAAAACCGTAATAACAATCTTCTCTCTCTTTAGTACTTTTCATCAACCTTTCAAAAGCATTCGACATGGTCAATCACCACTTACTTTACAGTATTCTAAAATCCTTCTCTCTGTACACAAAGACTATAAAATTGTTCCAGTCCTACCTTGATAATAGACAGCAGGCAGTGCTATGGGACAACAACCTCTCATCCCATCTCCCAGTTACCCTACGTGTTCCTCAGGGCTTTATATTGGGCCCCCTCCTTTTCTCAATATTTATCAATGACCTCAACCTAGCTATTCCTTTAACTAACTGTGTACAATATGCAGATGATTCGACAATAATCTGCCCAGCTAAATCTCAATCTCAACTACAGATTCTAACTCAGACAATGTTCAATAAAACAGAAAATTGGTTTCTACAATGCTGTCTCCTCTTGAACCCCCCCCAAAAAAAAACAAAAAACAAACTCCTCCTCTTCACTCCTACCCGTAAATCACTCCCAATGAACTTTTCAGTCTTAGCCAATAATGGTACACTCATATCTCCCGATCCAACAACTAAACTTCTAGGGGTAACCATTGATAACAACCTGAACTTAGAAACCCATATCAACAATACCATAAAAACTGTCAACAGGAAACTAGGCTCCCTCTACAGGATATAACCCTTTCTCTCCCCACTAGCCAGAACCACTATTGCCTATTCCCACCTTATCTCCACACTTCTTTATGCTTCTTCCATATATACTAACTTATCAAACAATAACCTTAACAAGCTAGCCAACGCTTACAATAGCATTGCCAGATTTGCTACTGCTTCCTCCTTTAGGACCCATCACTGCCATAATCTGAAATAATTAGGCTGGTTAGAGCTTCTGAATCAGGTTCACTTTAAACTCACCATTGCGCACAAAACCCTTTTCCAACCTACCAATACACCAATAGTTGCTTGTCTCATTACCAATATAAGAACCTTTCAACTTTATGCTCATCTAATAAACTACTTGCATCAACATGTAAATCTAATAACATAGCAGGAGATGCTCTGTTCTCACATGCAGTTGGAAAGTATTGGAACCAACTCCCCCATGAACTCACATCACTGTCTTCATTTACACTTTTTAAACACAATCTGAAACTCTATCTTAAAACCCATTGGTTATGTCCCTGTACAAATCCAGACTAATCTCATACTATATCCCAAATACACTCTCTTAAGACCTAATTCCTGCTCTATCTGTGTCTTTTTAGATCAAGGCCTATCCTTGGCAAAAACATATCTTATCCTAATAGAGATAATTTAAAATACCTAATTAAATTCTTCTGCATATAATTCTAAAGCGTCCTACCTAAGGCAGGCAACAAGTATTGTTTAAACTGTGAGCATTGCTGAACTGTTGAAACTTGAAGTATGCATTTGTTTAACAATTACTTTCTAGTTGCTAATGAAGTCTTGTACATAAAGTCTAAAAATCTTATCTAATGCTTGTAACATGTTTTTTGTATAAACTGTGAAGATTCCTGAACTGTTTAAAATTTGTAGTATTTAACTGTATAACAACTAGTACCTGTATGTTAGTAGTCTAGTAATCTTTTGGAGCTTATCTCCCTGGGACTCTACTAAAAATGGACATAAATCCAGTTAGACTATCCCAGTTAACAAATGTAAAATAAATAAAATAAAATAAAATAAATAGTTTTTTGTCACATTCAGTTACCGCTTGATTTTTACCTCCTTCTGATTTGGTTTCATTTCCTGCTTGATGTCGATATGCACATTGATATAACTGTTCTTATGTTATGTGTTATTAGCAGTTTAACTGTCTTTACGTTCTGTGCAGTGAAATTACTTCCTTATGTTATGTACATCATAACTGTTCTTATATTATGGGCAATAAAATTGTTTTTGTTATTTGCAGTACAGCTGCCCTTATGTTATGTACACTATACCTGTTCTTAGAGATAAAATGATTTGCACTTTACTTTAGTATGCCTGATTTATGGTTGCCATAAATAAAGACATTCCTAATGGAAATAACCACAAAACTCTGACCAAATATAAGAGCTTTCTTACTTTTACTTAAAGGCAAAATATTCGACAAATTGGACTTGGTTCTTACTTAGGTTAAGTACTGAACATATTTGTCATATATAGATACCTGTTACAGACTGACAGGTGTTCCACAGTATCATTATTTTAATAATATGTGAATGAGGTTTACTTGGCCATCACATGATGCTGGGGGTTGACAGTATGAGTGGAACAAAGAATGTTAACAAGGACATCATTGCACACTGTCCAAATATGAAGGGTTATATTTATTTAGAGGTCACTGCATATACTGGTAAGTGGAACTATACAGAGATTTAGAGTGTTGTCCACTAGGTAATTGACATGTACCGCAATTACTGTAGTGAGAGATGTGGGAGTGCAACAACTGATGTGTAGAGAAATGCAAGTGTTTCAAGTTGTTAAATAAGAATTATACAATAATTTCTCATTACTATTCAGAAACTATCAAGCTGATTGGACAGCCCAACTAGTTTGCCTATTGTAAATCAAGCACATAACAATAGAAAAAGTCTGGCTGCCGAACTATCATCGAGCAGGCAGAATTTCTATTGGCATATGTTTGGAAGAAGCGAAATACAAGAAAAAACAGGTATGCTCTGCAAAACTAAAGAAAGAGAAACATACCTGATTTTCCTTGTGTTTATGTGCTGTCCTCCCTCTCAACTGTCCAGATTTTCAAACAATGTCCAGATTTATGCCTCACAATTTTGGTCTATTCCTCATAAAAATTGCATATTTTTTGCAAACCACTGGGAATTGAAGTCATTAAATAATAACAGACATTTCAGGTTCAAGCTTCATATACTTCTGAAAATACACACTAACACAAAACATCGTATTCCAACAACTGTTGAAGTTTATAAGAGGAATATTGAAAATCTGTCCCTACTTTTGGACCTTTGTACCCCCATTACGTTACTTTGTGTCCAGATTTGCATTAAGAATACTGTGACATCCCCTCCTCCGGGTCAGTGATCAAGGAGTCCCAATCTTTACCATGGACACTGGTGAGGGGCATTCACTTGGAACAAAAAAAGATACACACAGTATTTCCACATGTAGCTCTCTGTACCAAGCACAGTTTCCCTTAAGAGCACATAGGAAACACACTCCCATCCTGGGGCTGGGTTTCCTTGCTCTCTCTCTCTCACCATACCCCAAATAAAACTTTGCATTGATCACACCTGTAGAGATAAGTCATCACCTGAGTGTTCCAAGCCAAGTCCTCAACCACCCTCTCTGTGTCCCTGCTCCAAGTAGCTGACACACACACATACACACACACACACACACACACACACACACACACACACACACACACACACACACCTGGGAAAGGCTGCCACATATTTACCAGATATGCCCTATGCCCAGACTAAAAAGTACATACTGCCACCAGAACACTCCAAAGCCAGCTACCCTAAGGCTCTTACAAGGTTAACCAATTGTACTGAGTAAAATTAATACTAATATAAATAGTAGTGTTTGACCAATGCAGCAAGGCTTTCAGAAGCAGCCACAGTGTCACCAAATAAATATAAGTACTCTCAAAGGTTAAAATATTCTCTAAATAATAAAAGAACATGAATGTACTAAATGTCTACTTACAATAAACACCAGAGTTTCAATCAAAGGAAATATTAAAAATAACACAGATGGATAGATTCACACACATACAGAAAAAAAGTTTTCTTGACTGATCTAATGAATTACTATTTCCTGGATACTTACTTACTAAAGCAAGGCAAGATGAAGTGGGTGAGTGATCCTTCTTTGCCAGTTTCTAAAACAGATTGCCCTGAGACTTCTGTCTCATCTAATATTAAAGCATAATTTCAGTGCTGGCTTACAGAATGACATCACACACATCTGGCCGTCTGACTTCTGGTTTCCACACTACCCCCTTTAATAGAAACTGATGTAGAATCTAGCAAATATGTGTCATAATACACACACACAAAGAGCTTTGCTAAGATGTGTTATAGCATATGGAACCCAGATGTCTTCCATTTACTGGAGTATTGTTTATGTTTAGATGGCTTATAAAGACAAGAGTATGTGACAGACTGGAGAAGAGAGCATAGGTTGTCTGGCTATTAATGGAATTGGAGAACCCAAACAATTAGCTTGAGGTTTGGAATGTCTGGATGAGTCATGCCTGTCAGGTGAGATGGGGGGGGGGGGCTCAGGATGTGGATCCAGAATCCATGGCTGTTTAAGTAAATGAGGCCAAAGGATGAGAAACCAAATCTGTTGAGGCCAGTATGGTGCAATGACGATTACCTTGTTCTTCAACCTGCTCGCTTCCTATAGAAATCTGGGGGTAGAAATCTGGGGTCAACGGGGTTGGAGAAAAGGTGTAAAGGAGAATGGGGAGCTAATCATGAAGAAGAGCATCAATCAGGGATTCCCCTCATGGGGGATGTCATAAAAGCTGCTGCACTTGTTGTTTAGGGGAGAGGCAAAAAGACTGCAGCAAGGCTGGCCCCATCTGCAGAATCTTTTCTGCCACTATTTAATTGAGGGACCACTCATGAAGCATAGGGATGAACCTGCTCAATTTGTCTGCTATCACAGTGGACCTTCCCCGAATGTGCATTGCAATGAGAAAACGACTGGATGAGATCACCCATTGCCACAATCTGACTGCTTATTGATACAAGGGATAATATTTGGTTCTTACTTGTTTGTTGATGGTCCAGACTACAGACATGTTGTCTGTTTGAAATGCAATTGTCCCCAAGGGGAGAGCATCCTGGAAGGCTTGCAATGCTAGTAGCTCTGCTCTTATCTCTGGGACATAGATATGCAAATTCGACTCCTTGGGGGATCAAGTGCCTTGGACTGTATTCCCCAGAAAAAGCTCCCACCACCCTAGCTGGGAAGCATCCATGGACACTGTGGCCATTGGTTGTGTGTGTTTGTGTATGTGTGTGTGTGTGTGTGTGTGGGGGGGGGGGGGGTAAATGGATGACCTTGCTGAATCTGAATGGATTGAATCCACCATGACAGGTCTCTCTTGCAAATGTTGGTGATTCTTATCTGGGCCGACATTGGTTGGTGGAGAATGGGCTATTGTGCTGCAAGAAGCCACTGCACAATTCTCATGTGAAACCTCTCCAGCAGAACAAGTGTTATCACCACCACCATAGACCCTTTAGCCTGAAGAACCAGATGTGCAGAGACCTTTGTATTGCCGATAATCCTTCTGACATGTGATTTGATAGTTTCTACTCCTGAAGGTGGAAGGGAAGTTATTGTTTCACTTGTGTTAAGATTTGCCCCTGTGAATTCTAAACACTGAGTGGGCTCAAGAAATGATTTCTCATAATTTACTGTTATTCCTAGCTTTGAACAAGTTTGGATAACATTGTCTCCTGCTTGTAGTAGTTGATGCCTGGTCAGGGTGGATACGAGCCAGTTGTCCAAATATGGAAACACCTGGAATTCTTGCAGTCAAATGTGAGCTGCTACCACTGAAATGGATTTGGTGAACACTCTGGGGGCTGTGGTGGGACCAAAGGGCACTGCTCTGAACTGATAATGACTGGCTCCCAGCTGTGTCTTCTGGATCATATGTCCATCTTTATGTGGTAGTACACATTCTGAAGGTCTATAGAGCACATCCAGTCATCCTTTTCCAAGAACTGAAGAATGGACTGAAGCATGACCATCAGGAACTTGCTGTGTCAAACTGATTTGTTTAACTTGCTGAGATCCAAAATTGGTCTCCAATCACCTGTCTTTTTTGGTACTAAAAGAACCTTGAGTAAGTTCCAAAGTCTCATTAGTCTGGGGGAACCTCTTGGATAACTCTGTTTTCTAGCAGCCTTTGAACTTAAATGTCTGCCTGATCCCTCTGACTGGGTGAAACATTGGGGATTTTTTTGTTTTGGGAAGGAGGAAGGGAAAGGGTATAAAGTGTCCTCTGGAAATGATCCTCTGCACCCATGTATCGGATGTTATTTCTAGCCAGGCAATCTGATGCAGGGACATTCAACCCCTGATTGCCTCCAGTGTAGGGCAATCAGGCATCCTTTCAGGAGTGCTGGAAGGGCCTACCAAAGAATGCATCTCTAGACCCTTGGCTTTGCAGGCCTCCTCTGCCACAAGAGCAGCGCCTTCCATTAGATTTTCCTTCTCTGCCTCTAGAGGGACTACCTCCATGTGTGTTCTGAAAAGGGCTTTGTTATTTCTTGAACCATATCTTTCCACTACTTCTCTGTTTCCTGAAGTGAGGTCTCTGAAAAGTGGAAAAATGTATGCCCATGGCAGATAGTGTCTTTCCATCTTTCTGTATAAGGAAAGGGATCACTGAGAAATGAAGACTTGAAAGGCTCTGCAAAGTCGCATAAGCACATCCAGGCAGGTCTCCTTATGGATATGCCTGAAGACACCGCTCTACTCATTCCATTGGCTACATGTGAAAGGAGCCTCATGGAAGAGTTAGATATGGATTGTAGGGTGTACAGCTGAGAAGCAACTGAGGCTTGTACTTCTTCAGACACGGCTCCTGAAAGGGAATTTGATAGCTCATTTAACAAATCCCTTTGCAATCTTGTAAAATGTAAAAGATAATTCAGAGACCTTAGACCTAGAAAAGGTCATTGAAGCATAAATGTGCTTCCCAAATCTATCCATCACTCTGGACTCCTTCTTAGGAGGATGGACAGAAGAATTTTCTTTGGCCAGTTCCTTCTTGGTGACTGCTGCCACAACTATGGCATCTACCAGTACAGGTTTAGTCCAGAATTGTTTGGCCTCTCAGTCTGTTATAATTTTATCTGGTCTCTGGGGAATAGGTTTGATGGTGTCTGGGGAGTTCCATGCCTGCCAAGAGCTACTCAATGAGCTCATTGGCAGGCAGGGTCAACCTGGAGGTAGATGGATGGGCATCAAATGCCACCTGATACACATACTCCTCAGATGAAGGATTGCTTGACTTCTAGCCACCTCTCTGTTTTAGGATTTCTAAGATGTCAACAAAGAAGACATCATTAGGAGGTGACCTTGTGGATCCTTCTCCCTCATCAAAATCCGTGTCTTCGGTGGTGGATTCCTCAGTGGAGTCCAGGGATTTCCTCTTACACATCCTCTTCTTGGGGACCTCCTCCATGGGATGTTCTGGAGAGGTATCACAAGAGGTGAGGGAACCCTGTAGGGAAGTCTGGGGTTTTGGTGTTCACTGTCCCTGTGGGAGATCCAAGTGAGAAGCTGTGTGCAGATTTATCAAAGGTGAGGGCTGCAGATTCAAGGGGTTATGCAGTGTATGAACTACAGAGGCAGACATGGCTCTCAACAGCACCTCACTAACTGTTTCCGAGAAGGAAAAGACCTCAGATCTGAGATGGCATGCCTCTCAGTTGTAGTCCCTTCCCACTCAGAAGACAATCTTCCTGAGGTTGAAGCCAGAGCTGGGCTGGTCCAAGCAGAGGCTTTGAGACAGCTTCAAAAATCTCGGAGCCAAATCCATCACCTCGGAGCCAAGACTGCTACAGCTCCCTGAGATCTATGGCTCTGACTGGGCAGAAGAACTCAAAGCAAACATCAGATCCAAGGAAAAGGAGATCCTTGGATCTGATACAGGTGACACCAGGCAATTCGGATCTGATGGCTTCAATACTTCAAAATAAGTCAGAGGAGGAAGAAATGGAGGGGTAGCTGATGCACGAAACTCCTGTCCCAAACAGGTAGGAGCTAAAGGAGCCTCTAACATACCCTGCGCCCAGAGAATCTTTTTCACTAGTCTCTCCACATCATCTTCACTAAGACTCCTCAAACAGCAAGTTGACATGACTGATGGAGATTTAGGTCTCTCCAGGAATGGAGATGGGACGCAGGAAGGAACCAAATCAAGAAAGGGTAAATATCAAATCCTAGGAAGGTATATCTGGGTTGGGATGGATCCGATGTAGTTAATTCCAATGGTTTGAACTTTTTTTGCTTTTGGATTCAACAAACTTCTCACATCTGATGTCTTGGGTTTTCTTGAAGTGGGATCCGACGGAGAAGTCGGCACCTAAACTGTTTTTCTTCTTCCTTTGTCTGAGAGTCAGGAGGAAGAGGAAGAAGCAGGGATCAATTGTTTAGATTTTTCTATTTCTTTTCGTGTAGGTCCAGAAATTGCCTCACCAAAGGAGGAAGGTAAAAGACCTTTAAAAATAAGCTTATTTTTGTGTTCAGCCAACACTATTGTTACAGAGCAGTCTGCCTGCAGGTGAAGGTCGAGGCAATACACACACACACAGTATGTGAATCACTAATGGCCAGCTGGCTTATATCAGCCATTACAACAGGAAAAATAATTTTTCTACTCTTTAAGAAAGGAAGAAGAAGAAAGGAGGAACCAGAGAAGAATACCAACAATGGTTAAAAGAATTACAGTGAAAAGTGTAGAAAGAAGATACTAACAATAGTGTCATAAGGTACTTTTGTATGAAGAAGAAAAAAAGGAAATGAAGTTAAACCACTAATTTAAACTAGTTGCTAAGGTAAGGAATAGAAAGATTATTAAAGAATCTATTTAAAGGAAGTTAAGAGAAAAAATAATATTGAGAATAATATTGAAAATTGAAAATTCGAGAGCTATTGGAGAACCACGTCTTCACAAAGTGGCAAACAAGATCTGAGGTAACTTGGAAGGGTGTGTTATGGGTAAGGGAAGAGCTGGGGAGTGTTTTGATTGTCATGAGCTATTGCAACAGCTGAGTCAGATCCAAAGATCAGATCCGAACCCCAGAGGTTTGATGATAGAATGAACATTGACATCAGATTATAGGTGTACTATCCTCACCCAGCAGGGAATCACTAGCAGTGCTTTACTTTATGCAGGCTTGAAATCTTTTCAGAAAAAGACAAAGGCCTAACAATTCATTGTGCTTTTAATTATAATTCAAACAACTTAACCAATGAGAAAACTTGAAATGTGCAGCCTAGCTAATTAAAGTGTATGTCTCTCACATAGAACAAAAACACCAGGCCAAGCAGATTTCTTAAAATAGAGAAAATAAAATGGAGCAGGTAAAACAGAAAGCAGCTTTATCACTCACAGACAAGAAAGTATAGGTTTACCTTCCTCACCCAGAAGGGAATCACAAACAGTGCTTTAGTTTAGGCAGGCTTGAAATATTTTCAGAAAAAGACCGTTTATGAGGCACATTATACTAAAGCCAATGCAGTATTTTTATCTTTTGATAGCACTTTTAGGACTTGGTCTTTTGAGGTAGATGAAGGTCAGCCAGTTTCAGGTATATCTTGAGGGGCAGATGGAGGGGAGAGAGGGATAAAGTCAGAGCGAAATGTATGTGTCATTTTTCCTTCTTCATTGTGAACTTCCTAATTTCTATCCATGTGTCATTTGTACACATTAATGATATGCAGCTTCAGAACAGCACAAGTTAAATTCATTATGGACTAGCTTTACCTTCTATTTACTGTTACTTTCTGCGATAGCAGCATGACAGCTTTGTGGTCACTTCTTGTCCTCAATTCATAATTATTGTCACATTGTATTTTATATGAAATACTTTTTTAATGAATAATCTCATGCAAAAAACATTTTTTAGATCGGTGCAGTGTGCTGAAAACATACTTTAGAATATATATTTTATAGCATTCAAGAAGGTGGCAGCATTATGAAAAGATACGGTAAAATATGTTTTAATTTATACACTATAGGAAAGTTTAAGTGAATGAGGTTGATCTAAATCATGTGCATTTGAACAGTGCCCATTAAATAAAAACTGCATGTATAACTTTGCTAACTGCTTAAAATGACTGCTTAGAACTGTATTACTAGTAAAAGACCAGTCTTTACCTGGGCAGCTGTAGAATTTCAAACTGATGTAAGCGAGGAATATCTTCAGAAGTGCACATATCCTCCCGGGGGGAAGGAGTAAGGGTTGCTGTGGACTGCTGGCCATAGGAACTAGCAGGCGAGGATGCTTCCCCACGTGGAGGGGGAGGTGGACCCTCACCTTGTATACCAGGCTCTGTTAAGTATGGTCTCTCTGGCAGTGGTGGGCACCAGTCTTCTGTCTCATATCTGAAATCAAGAAAAGTAAATATAGCAGAATGTCACTCGAGTCCAATTTACATGAAAACGCACATCAGTGTATACAGACAATCTAGAGAGAGCATCAAGCCTATTACACAACATCAGAATACCAAGGCAAAAGCTTTAATATATGGTCTCAGCTCTAAATGTTTGTCATTATTACATGAGACAAGATATTAAACCAACTAAGACCTACAGTAGAGATGCATCCTCACTCAATGAAATTGAGTAGGTATGAAAGTTTTAGGCCATCATTTTGCCTTACATGTTTCATTATTTGCATTTTTTTAATGCAAGTGTTCAAAGTTTGCAGTTTCCTTTTGCTTGTGACAGCTATAACACCAAATTTAAACTGCTGCTGGTATTACAAAATGTCACTCCCTACTGATGAAAGCTTGCAGACCTGTATTTTGCTTGTTTTTAGTTAAGACATTATTAACAATGATTCAGCCAGTTATCTTGCAGGATTTGAAAACATGTAACTGCATAATATAATAGCTTAAATGTGCCATCTATGGAGAAATGAGATGCTTTGTTCTGACACATGGATGTCAACATATTTTATGTTAAGTTGCTACTCCTTTAACACTAGAAAATGGATCAGAAATACTAAACTCTGGTCAATTCTTGCCTGTGTCAGGACTAATTAAAACACATACCACTCAAACAACTAACTGAAAAGAAAAGGCTGTCAGGTATCTTGACTGTCTCACACTAACAAGTTCCATGCATTGCTATGACAGGTAAGAAAGCTATCTAATAAGAACGTCTCTCTGTACCTGCATTACTATTCATACTGTGAGAACCTTTAGATCCACTACAAAGGGAGGTAGTGTGTAAGAAGTAATAAAACGGCTCAGTCTGCTCTCTCTAGTAAGTACTGAAAATTGCTTTTTCCATTGAGCTGAGTTAAAGAGAACACATTTTTTCTACCTTGTTACTACCACAACCTGTGGGCAAAATAATTGCATCACCGGTTTAAAAAATTGGATACTAGACACTACTTAAACATTCTAGAAAAATAGTCATTTATATAAATCCAACTCAAAGTATGTGCTTCCCTCATTAACCCACTGCACCATTAGATATTTGCTGATTCTATATCTGCATGGGAAGGATCAACGTTATGGTTTGCTCAATTGTTATTTTGTACTGATAATGTTATATATGGGAGTTATCATTTTACTATATAAGTCCTGATTTGGAACCATTCTCTTTCAGCCATCTAATACCTGATAAACAACTGTTACTTAATAGGAAATGTTTATCAGATTCTCCTGACTCGTTCAGAAAATGAAGTTTTCCATTTAATAGGCAAAACATTGCATATATATTTTATTTATTTATTTGCATTTGCTTACTGAGAAAGACTGTCTGGGCCATGACAGACACTTTTTCATTGGAGGCCTGTGGAGAAAATCTCCATCGTTAACAAATGTTACAGGACTTCATAAAATACAATATACTGCAAAACAGCAAATATCACATACAAAACTTAGTAAGCAAAGAAAAAAAACTGAAAAGATGGAAATCCTAGATATAATATTCCACTGAGTTTCATTTCACTGTAGCAATAACAATGTTAAGAATTCCATTCAATCACTTGGTGAGGAATCTACGTGTATCTAAGCTACTGGGGCTTTCTAATGAAAGCCCAGAAGCTTAAATTATGCAAGAAGGCCAAAAGGACACTACAGATAGAGGAGATGGATAGAGTTGCATGAATGTTTAGACAGGAGAGCAGTGAACATAATAACATATGGAACTCATGCCGTTTTTATTCAGCATGTTGGTGAACTAGTCAATTGAATGTGTCCAGTTACTTGTTGTTGTGTCTTTCGGCTTTTCCTGGTTAGGGGTCGCCACAGCGGAACTTCGGTCCGCTAATGATTGGCAGCTGATTTTTACGTGCTGAGTTGCCAGCCCTAACGCACAACCTTCAACGAAGGTACGCCCATTCACGCATGTCTCCACGCAGAAGACGCTGTAGCTGAGAGTCGAACCGGTCAGCGTCTTACTGTGAGGCGACAACGTTACTGCAGCACCACCATGTGTAAAAATGTGGAATAGTCAGCAGGCTGTTCCCAGAACAGGAGAGTTACTCCCTGTAAATTGCATCTACTGGATAAAATCCATAGCAAATGTTGTTTTAACTGTTAATTAATCTGAATTTTCCAGCTTGCTGTACAAAAGACCTCCAGGTCCAAGTTTCTGGTAGACTATACATCTTAACCTCTGCTTGCTGTTACCACATACAAACGGTTGCATGTGGCAGACACAAACATGCTTACAGCTTCTCTTACATATAAACTACTCAATATGGAGAATCGTCCTTCATTAGCTAATAGATTATCTATTACTACTCACTGCAGCAGATGAAGAAAGGATAATCATCTTCACAAGATGCCTTTTGACCACATTACTGATGAAGAGACCATTTGCAAAATAGCTCCAGCTCACTGGTGCCTGATCCAAGTAGAAATGTGTAATCAGCACATGCTAAATGAATTTCACATGAAACCGAGAAATGATCTTACCTTTGAGTACAAATTTAAGCGCATTGATATGCTAGATAATGTATAAACATGACAACCTGTTTGCTAAGCTTTTGTCATTTTTCTCTTTTCTGTGATTTACTTTGTTAAAGACTGGGGTATTGCATATGCAGCAGCCTTTCTTTAATCAGTGCTGCTTAACTGCTTCTACTGTAAGCTACATAGCTAAAAAACAAAGCTCCCAAATCAAAGGGTAAAAGGTCAAACACTCAAGCCATTGAGTAGATAATGCAAGAAAAACCCACCTAAACTAAAGCCTTCACTTTGCAATATAACTCCAACAGTAGAGGCTTACAGCTTATATGCAAATAACCCCTTATTCAATTACATGACTTCTGAATACCACTGTTTTTTTAGTTTTTAAGCCAATATGAGTAGATTCAGGCCAATAAAACCAAACCCACTAGATGTAAACATGCCATTCTTTTGTCTTTTTCTGAACTCATCAGTACAGTATAAGTTGACTGTTCGGTTGAACTTTAAAAAAAAAAAAAAAAAAAAAAACAAGGCCTAAAATCAAGCCTGATATCCATAAGCATTAGAGTGCCAGCAAAATATCCCATATAACATCAAATCCAAAGGGTAAAAAAGTCACACAGACAAACCATTCAGTAAAAACTGCAAGGACTCAAACTTGTTGTCTTCACTGTGAATTACCTTAAATCTCTGGTATAGAGGCCTATGGGATATATGCAAATGAAGCCTTAAGGACAAACCAGTGTTTCAGCTGCAAGGTCTCTGAATGCCCTGGACTTTTTACTTTAAGTCCCATGGGCCTCTACTACAGGTGGTTTAAAATACTATATAGTGAATACTCTTATCTTATCTGGATCTTGTCTGTGTGACTGCTTTACAGACTGATTTGCATGTTATTTGGGGTATCTTCCAGGTTTCCTAGTACATCACAGGACAGAGCTAACACTGCAGTTTTTCTACGACTTTGCTCACTTCCAGGAGACACAGACTGCACTGTTGCAATAAAGACTCCTGGAAGTGGGCAGGATCAGAGAAAAAAAATGTATTATATACCCTACCCACAGTCACAAAGGCTTGCAAACAGGAAGGGCTACCGTTCTTTGAATTTCAAAGTAGCATGTGAAATGTATGCGGAATCATAACCACTGTGCTCCCACAGCATCCAGGCAGTTTGCATGATTCCCTTATATGGCACACATGTGACCCAGATCAGAACTTCCTGCATGGTGACATTCCACTGGTTATTTTGCTGGTAAGTGTAGGCACTGTTGCTAATAACGTCAATATGTTCTTCTGCATTTACTGTGTGCCCAAATGTAGTAGTGCCCTCCCCCCACATCTTGATACTTTATTGTGGGTGATGCTTGGGGGACGGTGAAATCGAGCACAAAAACGGCTAGCTACACCTCTGTCAGCTAAACCACACAAATATATCCAGACGTAAAGTATCAGTTTGACCATTTCTGTATCACCATTCTGAAAATTAAATTTGTAGTGCTATATTTAGTGAGATGACATTGAAGCCTGCTTGTACAAACATAGAATTTACATATTTACATGTTTACCATTATCTATTTGATTCAAATAAGTGACTAAAAAATAATTACTTTTGGGTGCCCTTCAACTGACCATCAGGTGTTTTCTCTTAGGTCATTGCTCAAGCTCTGTTTGTTCATAGTGTCCCCCTTGGCTGATAACAGTAGCAGTGCTGAGCTGTGGAGGTTAGGTGGATCAGAACAAAGCAATATGCAGCATCACATATGCTGTCCTGCATGCTAGGGGATGTTCAACATGTCCTAACCTGTCAGCATGTACATCACAATGCATAATGTCAGGCAACTCTGGAACCTTCATCAATATCAGAATGGTAACTGTAATCTTCCACATGATTGTGGCAACATCTTCATCACTGCATACTGATAGACTGATGGCAGAAACTCCTCCATCTAGGAGTAGATGAGCCTATAAAAATTTACCCCCCCTAGGTCCTCTAGTGCCCAAACATCCAGTCAAACCGAGGTCATCTGGGACTTATTTAGGGCCCCAGCCCTCTACACCACAGAGCCAGGAAAGTTTACACAAACGTCTTCTGTTGTCAGTTGAAGGGGTATGAATTATGCAGTTTCCCTAATGTACTTCTGCTCTGACAGCAATAACATACCTAGAAAACAGAATGGATAGCTCATGTTAAAAATAAAATGGCTAGCTTCATCAATCATCCAGGAATGCTAATAAAGCAAAAAATCAAAAGTTGTCTAAATATTATTACCACTCTAAATCAAAAGATACAATAGTGCCTCTTTAGAATTTGTAGTTCTGTAGGTTTATGAAAGTATAACTCCTAGATAGTACTTCATAGTTTTCTGTGAAAACCACAGAAGTTCAAAACCAGCAATAGTTAGCTATTTTAGTAATTGTTTTAATGATCATTTACACTGTTTCTGAATGGGATTTATGACATAAAAGGAGGTTCCCAATCAGAAGCAGAGACCCTCCTTTGGCTTTCTACAGTGGGATTCTACAGGAAGAACAGTAATATTTTAAATCATGGAATTCAGGCCGACTGCGGGACCACCTGACGGCAGGATAACCCAAGTGTGATGACTGCAGCAGCATAGCACGATGAACATCAGTAATATTTTAAATCATGCCATGATTAAGATCTGACCATTAACAATTCAAAATAGACCAGCCTCCTGAAATAATTCCATAGACAGCATGACTTTCTGCGAGGATTTGACAAGATCAACCATAGCAGGTTTGGGAAAGATGGGTGTACTGCACATAACAAAAGAAATACCATTTAGGCAGTTCAAATTCAGGAAAACTATATTCTTATTCAGTTGAGTGACAGCTGGTGAACTGGTGACTTTGTGTAAAAAAATATATATAACTTTTTTTACATGTAAAATCTATTTTCCTGCTGTGTGCAGATCTTGCAATGTTTTTAATAGCACAATGCATCTGCATCTAGGCACCACTTTATATCCTTTAATCTCTGGAATACATTTAAGAACATCTAACAGACTTGCTGTTGTACATTTTTCAGAGTGGAAATAAAATACAAGCTAATGATATCATTACATTACTTTTAATGTACCTTTTTCAAAATTGCTGAGCTACTCATCTTTATTTATTTATTTATTTATTTATATTTGTCGACCGGGAGTATCCGACTGGATGTAGGTCCATTTTCAGCAGAGGCTCAGGGAGAAAAGCTCCACAGTTAAAATAAACAGACAGTAGTTACATTGGATTACATAGCGATTAACAATTTACATAGCAAATACTTACAACATATTTACAGATGAAGAACATAGTACATCAGTAGACAACTAGAATCTTTATCTGTGAAGTACATAACGGACATTAACAAATGTTACAAGAAGAAGTTCCTGCTGTATAATAAGTACTGGCTTATGAGCATCTGAGCTTGCTATAATCAAGGTAGTTAGTGGAGTGGAAAGAAAGGTAGTGGTTGGATGGGAAGGGTGATATTAGAGTGGGAGTTGCAAGGGCATAGCCAGCATGTTTTTAGGTGCAGTTTTAGTAAAGTTTTGAAGTGGGTGCATGATGGTATGAAGGTAATTCTGGGTGGAAGGGAGTTCCATAATTTGGCTATGGTGCAAGAGAATAGTGCTTCACCAGCAGCGTTATTGGCTTTAGTGATCTGCAAGTGATTTTCTTTGATGGATCTTAGTGGTCTGGTGGTGCGATTGGGTTGAAGTAGATTCGGGAGGGATGGGACATTTAGTGGATGATTTACTAGTTTGTGGGCAAGTGAGAGTTGATACCACTGAAGGAGGTGAGGGAGTTCAAGCCAGCCCAGTTCAGCAAGTGAGAGACAGTGGTGACTACGGTAGGATGCCCCTGTGGCGAATTTGTCGATTTTGTTGTAGCAGGTCTCTAGCTTGTTTAAATCACATTGCCTTAGGTTGGTATATATTGGACAGGCATAAAGTAGGGTGGAGATGAGGTGGGAATTTGCTATTGAAATCTTTGCTGCTTTGTTGAGAAGTTGCTTATTTCAGTATAGCACTCCTAGTTTATTGTGGACTTTTTTTATGGTCAAGGATATGTGAATGTCAAATTTTAGTTTATTGTCTATTTCCACTCCTAGCAATTTGGTGTGTTCAGTTGGGTATATAGTGGTGTTGTCTTTTGCTGTGATGTTAAAGTGAGAGTTGTTTTGAGTATGTTTGGTGGGTTGGAAGATGAGTAGTTTAGTTTTGTTTGGGCTGAGTATTAATTGGGCATCGGATAGCCAAGTTTCAACAGAGGAAAAGGCCTCCTGTGTGACTTTTTGCAGTTTGGGTACGGACTGGGCTGAGCAGATGATGGGTGAGTCATCTGCGTATTGTATGAGTGTGCCATGTTTGGTGGCAGAGGCTAGATTATTGGTGAAAACAGAGAAGAGTAGGGGTCCAAGGATGGATCCTTGGGGAACCCCTATGGAGACAGGTAGTTGGGGAAATATGTCATTCTGCCATACAACGGATTGTTGGTGGTCAGACAGGTAACTCTGAAACCAGATGGTGACCGATTGTGAGAAGGATAGGTTATTGAGGACAGAGATAACTTGTTTGTGTGGGACCATGTCAAATGCTTTAGATAGGTCTAGGAAAGTAGCAGAGGAGAAATATCCATTGTTTTTATGCTGAAGGATAGTGTTAGTAAAGGTGAGTAGGGTAAAGGTGGTGCTATGGTTTGGTCGGAAACCATGCTGAGTATTGGAAAGGAGGTTGTTAGTAAGGAGGTAGTCTGAGACCTGAGAGTGTATGCATCTCTCTAGTATTTTGGAGAGTGGAGAGAGAACAGCTATGGGGCGGTAATTGGTTAGTTCTGTGGAGGGTCCAGCTTTGTGGAGGGGAATTATATGTGATACTTTCCACAGTGTGGGAACGAAACTTTCTGACAGAGATCGGTTAATCAAGATGGATACTGGGTAGGCCAGAGCATCAGCTGCGATTTGTAGGTATTCACTTGGGAGGTTGTCTGCTGCTAATCTGGTGGGCTTAAGTTTAGTTAAGAGTTTTTTATGTTGGAGGTAAGTACAGGAGAAAAAGAGAAGGCAGCAGGGAGATTACTAGTTGAAGGTGTGGGTTGGAGGGGAGGGGGGTTGTGTTGCTTAGCTAGTGATAGTATGGTTTGTGTGAAGTGTGTGTTGAATGAGGTAGCAATATTTTCTGAGGAGTGAGGGATGTTAGGAGGAGGTGTACTGACTTTACCTGGGTGGAGGATGGAGTTTATGGAGGACCAGAATTGTTTGGGGCTGTGTTGAGAGGAGTCTAGGGCAGACTGGTAGTATTGGAATTTGTCCTGTTTTATTAGCTTTTTGACTCTATTGCGTAGTTCTAGGAATTTCTGTCTAGTTGAGGGGGTCTTGGTTTTGCGCCAGTGCTCCCAGGCTTTATCCCTGTTTTTCATTTCTGACTTAGTGGTTTTCTGTAGCCATGGGGAGGGTTGTGCTTTGATTCTGGAAAGTCTTATGGGGCTATGGTAATTAAGGATGCTCAGGAAGGTAGTATTAAAAAATTCAAGTGCATCATCAAGGCTGAGGTACTTTAGAGGATGCCAGTTACATTCTTTGAGGGATGAGATGAATGTGAGTGGGTTAAAGTTTAGTTTTTTACGTATTTGACGGTAGATGACAGGTTTAGCTTGGTATAGGTATTTTTTGAGTAGGAATGTTGGGGAGTGATCACTGAGGCTATATGATAAGCAGCCTGTTATATATGACTGGGGGCTCTTACTGACTAGTATCCAATCTAGGGTAGTGTGCTTGCTGGAGTTTTTATTTATCCTGATTGGCGACTGGACTAGTTGGGTGAGCCATGAAGGTTTACATGATGGGTTGGATGGTTGCCAGAGCAGGATTGCCAGTCAATATTGAAATCACCTAAATGATAGTTTCTTGGGGGAGATGGTGGGTAGACCAGCTGAGGAGGTTTTCTAGTGGAGGGATGTTTTGGCCAGGTGGGAAGTAGCATCCAATTATGTTGAAGGTTTTATTTTGGTTTATTTTGAGGTTGGTATATATTATTTCTTCATTGCCTATTTGTGGAGCTGATGATTTTAAGATCTGGATGTTTAGATGCTGTTTAAATATTATACCTACACCGCCTCCTTTCTTGTTTAGCCAGTCTACTCTTAGTATGCCATAACCTGTGGGGAGTATTTGCTCACTGGTAATGTGAGATTTTAGCCAGGTTTCTGTCAGGATGACTATATCTGGGGAGTACAAGTCTATGGTGGCATGGAGTTCATGGACTTTGTTGGATATACTTCTAATATTTAGGCTTAGTAGAAGGAAGTCACTTGGCTTTCTATTGGCTGTAATATGGGAGAAGTTGTGGTTTCTAATCAGATTATGAGGATTGGGGTTGGAGATGGTAGGGCCAGGGTTGGGGTGGATATCTCCACTTAGGGCTAGTTTAGATATGCATGAAGTTATTAGTTTTCTCAGTTTTTGAATGTGTTTGTTTATAAGGGAAACTTTATGATTGTGCTCTTTGGGTAATAGGTATGGTGGGAGGGTTACTGTGTAAAGTTGTAGGGATGCTTTATGCTTGAGTAATATAGTTGGTAGAATATGTGGGGGGTGCATAGGGATGTTTCTTGAGTTGGTGGGAGGGGAGCTGAGTGAGGGTGAGACATGAGTGGTGGTGTGAGTAGTAGTACAGTGGTAGTGGTTGAGTGGGGGAATGATGGACCTTTGGTAGGATGTAAGATATGCAAGGAGAGTGCATGCTGTGAGCATAGGTAAGGTATGCTTGTACATGGTAGTTGAGGAGGTGTGATAGTAGTGGGAAGATGGAGGAGGTAGTGTTGGGCTAGTGCTGTGGTTGGCTACTGGAAAGATGGGAGGGGTTTGTGAGTGCAATAAAGGTGGGACCACTGGGGGCGGGAGGGAATAGGGGGCAGGGTGGGGAGCGAAGCGGGTAGAGACCCTGTTAGTTGCTCTTATGAGGGGGCTGGAAACAATCAGGTAACAGAGTTAACTGATAAATGAACATATGATAGTGACAACGGTGGTTGTAGTTGTAAAAATGGTGCCTGCCACAGGTAATATTTATTAACTTTGGGATTGTCTTAAGGAAATAAACAGGGAAGGGGGAGGGGAGAACAAGGGTGTGAGCAGGCAGTTCTTTGTACTGCTGCTAATGCTAAATAAATAAATGAATACTCATCTTGTATTCTTCCCAGAGATTAAGTACTCTCTCAGAAATCACATAAGTTCACAATAAATAAATAAATAAATAAATACATACATAAATAAACAATATCTGAATTTTGACAAATAACACAACTCACTTCTGGGCTCAGCATCTGATGCAGCTTTTTGTTAATTCTGTGATGTACACAGTCATACAGTTTGGCTAGTAATACTAAAGGTTAATGGTGCCTGTAATGTAAATGGTTATATGTCATTTCTGATGATGATAAAACAAATCTCTACAGTTGAACAAATAGTCCCTTTTCCAAGCACAATTTCAATTGCCCCCCACCCCAGTGTCTCATAACACCCCTGTCAGTCTATTATTTCCCAATAGCACTTAATTTGTCAGGCATTATTGGTTGCTTAATTTTAAGTGCATTCCACATTGTTTTCCCCTTCCTACATTGTATATTCAAAGATAACATTCCTTACTGCAAAATTCTCATTGTTTTCTGCTGCATATTACGTCAAAACATATCCCATGTCACTAGTTAGAATACATACAGTTAAATTAATGACTGATATGGTATTTTGGAATAAGTTAGTAGAGTAAAACAAGCATTTGCACACTTCTCTTAGGAACCAATGCCCATCTAACACTTTTAACGCCCATCTTTCCCTCCATCTTTTTTCAGGAGGTGGTATATATTTTGGTTTAGTTAACGAGTCTGCTTTTGGAAACAGTTCAGCTAATAGCATGTCATGTTTGAAAAATGTTATAACATTTTTAATTGCAAGCCTTACTACTGGTCATATTAAACTACCCACAATGCAACAGCTTTTAATTAATGGTGTTTCCCCAAACCTTTCCAAGTCCTCATGGACCTTTAACCTGACCTCAAATATTATGCTTCCTGAAAATGTAGTACTACATTTATTTGTTAACCTCAGTAATGAAGTCAGTTATTTAAAACTTTGTGTCTAATAATAATCTGTACTGCAACATTTATACAGCCCTCTTGCATATCAAATATCCATCACTGTTTCTCTAGCCTGGGGTAAAAATAATGCAGATTTACTTGCAAAGATTTGTGATCCATTGTCTATTTTATCCTGTTGTTCTGTGCTCGCTTTTTTAATTGGCTATAACTTAAGTAAGTTTATTTATAGTTCAGCAAAATGGGCCTAGAAATTCCACTACCTACTTTGCTAGCAAAAGCAAATGAGAATAAACCAGTACAAATGGGCAAAATCTAGTATATAGAGAATGAGCCTTTCTAAACCAAAGATGTGCAATAAACTGGTCATTTGAGCTGTCTCAAAGGAAAAGCTTGAGAAAAAATAAAAAGGCCAACACTTTGAATGAAATAGTGCTCTAACTCACAATGTGCTAATTTAAAATAAAATCATTTGTCAGCCTTAGCGATGATACCTCCCAACTGTACAGATTTTTGCAGAAAGTCTTGATTTTTGCCTCATATTTTTGGTCTGTTTTTCATAAAGTTGTGGTTTTCTAGCAGATCATTGAAGATTTAAGTAAGAAAATAATGACAGATATTTGAGTTTCCGACTTCATACCCTCTAGAAAATTCATGCAAATGCAAAAGCTGTTATTCTATGTACTTTCTAAGTTTGTAAGAGCAATATTTAAAAAATGTCCCTATTTTTGGACCTTTCTCCCGCCATTATTTATAACTTTGACCAGATTTCTTACTCTAAGAGGTTGAGAGGTATGATGACAGAAACCAAATGCTTCATCATTCCCAATATATTTCTCGATCTTCCTGAGGATTTGAAGAATGTTTTACATCATCCCTCTGTGGATGTGAAGTCCTGTGTTGACATAAAAACATCACAGCTACTAGAAAAAAAATACTGAAAACTTACAGAAAACAGATAGCATGTAATGACAAATGAAATAACATTAAGTAAATGTTCATGAAAATGTAATTAGAAAAGTTAGATATAAAATGTGCAACAAACAGCACACAACTATAATCTAACATGCATCAACTAATAAAATGCTAGAGATACTTCTACAGACAATACCACTAGAACATATTTATGCAGCTTACACTGGCAAATACAAAAATCACTTATATTTTGACTAACTGTCCTGCAACTGGAGTACAGTTATAAAAATGCCAAACTGCACTTTCTGGCATAGAGCACAGCAAGCTTTGTCTCTTAACTGTCTTGCTGAAGAACTCACCCAAACTGCCTCTCTTCCTCTTCAGTGTACTCGCCCAACTCACTGGCAGAAGGTGGTGGAGGTAACTGCTCAGACCAGTTCAGGGAAGGAGTTTTCACTGCTTTCCCCACTGACTTCTGCTTTCCCATTTTGCCAACTGTGGAAAAAAGAAACATTATTAGTTACAGAAACTGGTTTGTTTATTGTAGTATTATGACAGTCTATAAACCTGTCACTGAAAATTAAAATAATGTGTGCCTACATTTACCGAATTAAAAATATATGTTAAACAGTGCCAGTTCTTAGCTCTACATTTACAGAATTAAAAAGTATCTGTTAAACAGTGCCAGTTCTTAGCCCTACATTTACAGAATTAAAAATTATCTGTTAAACTGTGCCAGTTCCTAGCCCTACATTTACTGAATTAAAAAGTAACAGTGCCAGTTCTTAGCCCTACATTTACCGAATTAAAAAGTATCTGTTAATCAGTGCCAGTTCTTAGTTACAGCATATTACAGCACAGACTACAATTGCATGAACTGGCCTAAATTCTGCTTAAAGACACTATAATACCACAACCATATACAGAAAATTCCTTTCCAATACCGTTTCAAACTTTGTTTGAGAGATGCAAAGGTAATGATAATAGCTAGACAGCGGACTTAAAGCTTCAGTATAAAGTTGAAGGAATATCATGGCTCAATTACCAACAGAAAACTGCTTAATACACTACATGAAATATTTAAAAGATATGTAAAAAAGAAAGTATGATATCAATATTAAAAAACGGAAAGAAGTCAAGTTAAAACCCACCTGATGTCCACTCTGTACTTATTGTAATTTTCTGCCCCCCCCCCACTGCATTAGACCTTAGACCTCCCTGACCACAATCTTCTCCAAAATAAAGTAATAAAAATCAGTAGTCCAGATGCTGCTCTCTGGTTTAAAAACTTTCTCACTAACAGACACCTAAGAGTTAAAATAAGATCTTCCCAGTTAGAATCTTCATCTATTCCCAAAGATGTACCCCAAGGATCCATTCTTGCCCACTTCCTCTTGTCCATATACATTAACAGATTTCCATGTGACCACTCCATCTTCCTGTTATCCTCTATGCTGATGACACGGTCAATTACCAATCACATCACTCTCACACCAACATTCAATGCCTTCAGTCAGATGTACATGAGATCCACCAATGGCTCATAAACCATAAACTACTTCTCAACCCCACCAAGACTAAAACTATGTTTTTCAGAACTCCATAGAAAATTCACCAAGCACCTGACTCTATCTTTGACCTACACAACCATTCCATAGAGAAAACCTCCACCTTTAAATGCCTAGGACTATGGCTTGATTAGTCATTAAACTTCAATTTCCACATTGATAAAGTGAGAGCCAAAATAGACTTCCTCCCCTTTCCTATTCCAACCAGCCAGAGCAACCATTGGCAAATTAATTCTCCTTTCTCAATTTAAATATGGGCTCCATTTTTGCTTCTGCCTTCAAGAAAAACATTGCAAAACTCCAGGCTATCTTTAACAGCATCTACTGATTCATTACAAACTCATCTCTTTGTTAGCATTACTGTACTACCCAAGAAAAAGCAAAATGGCTGCACATAAAATAAAGATTTAACTTACTTTTAGGATCCCAACTCTGCAAACTACTCCAACACCACACATTTGGTCCTATTGCAGTTAGGCTTCATTAAAAAAATTCTCATAAAACCTGAGAGAATACTCACAAGCCACACCAACTCTCATTACCTATATTAACAAACTCCACCGCACATGTTTTCTCCTGTTAGGTACTTATTCTTTGGCAAGCTCTCCCCATCGATATTAAGGAAATCAACACTTATTTCAAATTCAGAATGCAACTCAAAAAGCACTTCTTCATCCAGGCCAAATGCTCCTGCTTCTACACAGGACATATAATCTAACCCACTTCCTTTCTGAGTCTCTTCTCCTTAAGATTCACTGAAGTCTGACCCAATTTAGAAACTAATATCTATATTGTACATTACACGCTGCTTGATTGTACATTACATTGTGCTTGTTTATTAGACTGTACATACTCTTTTTTTTCTATGTAATTAGTCTGTACTAATCAGCTAGTGCTTACATTTCTATATTTTTTATTTATGAAATGTTTTGTATTTTACCCAGGCTGAGCCTGATATTGGGCAGCATTAATCAGTGCAGTATTCCGGTAAAAAATATAAGTAAATAAATATAGTGCATTCCTTCCATCTGACCATCTACTGCTTTTCCTTCCTACTGCTCAAAACTTCAGTGTCCCCCCATATTATCCGCTGGTGCTAGAACCTGTTGTGGTCTTAATTTTTATATGTTATAGTCTATGTTATTCATTCCTGAAAGTAAGCATTGTAAAATTTGATTACAACATAATCATTTTATGCTTACATTTATATATCCTACCATCCTTGCATACTAAGAAGTCTAAATATTTAGCTTTTTTATTCTGCATTTGCCTCTGTAGGTTTATTTGAACTTATTGCCTCAGGACTCCTATGAAAATCAAACTTCTCAGCTAGCCACATCTCTTTAACAAAACACAAATAAATACGTACACACATAACTAAATTCATATATAAAAACATACACATACATAAATGCATAAGCACATACATAAATACATACACACATACATAACTTTATTTTACATTTGTTAACCGGGGGTGTCTGACTGAGCCGAAAAAGCCCTTTTTCAGCAGAGACCCAGGGAGAAAAGCTCCACAGAGAAAAATTACAGATACATTTAGTTAGACATTGATCAGTATACACACAAATTACAAAAGACATGTTTTTACAGTGGTACGTGGCACATCAACAGTTACAGTGGAGAGAACAAACAAAAAAATATTAATTTAAAAATAAAGGTAATTAATAGATTTGTGGTGTACAACTGAAATTTGGAACATAGGTAGAATACATACATAGTACACAGGTATAGTACATACATTGTAATAAGTACATATATACATGTATAAACACACACAGCTATTGAAGCCATTACAATGGTAACTGCCTGAAAACTTTCTGTCCAATGCTATCTAAAAAAAGTTACCCTCCAACTAGAATTTATTAAATAAAGTATGTGTATAAATACACAGAGACATATATAAATACATATATACATATGCAAATACATATATAAAAACATACCTATATATATATATATATATATATATATATATATATATATATATATGTATGTATGTATATAAATGCACACACACACACACACACACACACACACACACACACACACACACACACACACACACACAAATATCCAGACGAAAGAGTAAAAAGGACACACAAACCAATCAGTAAAAATTGCAAGAAAAACTAGCTAGACTTTTCACTGTGTGATACTTTAAACCACCTGTAATAGAGGTCCATGGGATATATGAAAATAACCCCTTAAGGACATCAAGTGTTTCAGCTACATGCTTCTGAATATCCATGACTTTTTTTTTTACTTTTTAGGTCTTTATGGTAACATTCATGCCAATAAAACCAAACAGTTTTGGATAACAGTCATGGAATTAACTAGCCAAGGGTCCAATTGAGTGACATCTGACTATTTAGGCATTTATATTTCTATGATCCATAAAATCAAACAATATATATATAAACAACTGACTACCCTCAGTGTTGCCTCTCTGAAAAACCCTCAAACGTCAGGAACCCAACACAAAAAAATTCTTATCTGCCTCAATCTCCAATATTCTATTATTTCATGTCAAAGCTATTGAAGCCATTACAATGGTAACTGCTTGAAAACGTTCTGTCCACTGCTATCTAAAAATAAGTTACCCTACAAGTAGACAGCTGTTAAGCCCCTTTTCCACATCTTCAAGATTTCCCTAATGACTGGAATTCTTCCTCACAGTTCAAACATACTGTCATAGTACCTGTTCCATTATCACCATATGAGCAGTGCCAGTGGTGCAAAAAGTAGCACAGTCAGCTTTGATGCAGCAGGCTATAGGTTCTATTACCACACCAGGTAGGTGGACTGCTTGCCGTGCAGTGTAAGGGGGGTGTTACACTTCTGAGTGTGCCATCTTTTGGAAGAAGTGATAAACTAAGGCCCCATCTACTTGAGTTGGTCATAGCTAAGGTGGATGTAAACGATCTCATGGGACTAATTAAAAAGAGTAGGGGTCTTTTATTAATATACAAAAAAGAAATCATTTACAACATAGTTGCATAGTTACAAACATACAAATATATAGATATACAAATATATTTATACATATTCATAAGTTTCCTTACAATTATACTACATTTTATACATATTAGATCCCTACTCTCTTTTCCATAACCATCTGATTTTATTAAATAATCTTGCTAAAATCTATTTACTATTAAACATAATTTCATTTATTCTTTCATTTCATATAATCCATATAACATAAATATCTCATCTATTCTTTTAACACAATTTTTATTTCTATTCTTATAACATCCATATTTAATCATATCAAAATTATTTTATCCACTTCTTTTATATCTTCTTAGTTTTCCCCATAATACTTTTATTCTTTTACATTTAAAAAAATATGTTCAGTAGTTTCTTTTCTTGACAATGTAAAAATATTCTATCACTTTTCTTCTAATATGGCATATTCACTTTTATTGGCAATTTATTTATTACTAGTCTTCATAACAAATCTTGTCATTCAACTTTCTGATTACACAATTTACTTATTTTTGTAATTTTTCCATCTGACAGATTTTCCCATGGTTTTACATAGTAATATTTTATCATTACATTCTTATACCATACTTTCTTTTTCTATATCAATTTTTGTTTTCCAGAAAAAAATATATTTTTTCTTAGTAATATTTTATTTCTGCTTTCTTTTCTTTTTTTACCATGCTCCAAAATGTATCATACCTATATTTATACATTTTTGCTACTAATTTCTTATCTTTTGCATTTAGATCACCAAGATTTAAAATGCTGTATGTTTTTACTATTGTACTAAATACTTTCACTGACCTTTAGATTTGCTGTTGGGAGCATGCTGCTAGGGCCCCTTGGTCACCTCTAACGTGTCTCTCTCAGCTGACCCTGTATGCATTAAAATTATTCCTCCCTTTAGCTTCATTTAGTTATGTAAAACCTGTAGTAGTTACTAATTCTTGAAAAAAAGTCCTGCCCAGCCTGACAGACTCTAAAATGCATTCCAACCTTTCTGGTTCACCCAGCTCTATTATCCCCTTACAGCAAGCTACTGCAGTGCAACTGTACAGGGGATCTGTCCTTCTTTTCTCACTGTACTCAGTTACGATTACTGGCCTGGGTACTACCTCCTTTCACCCTGTGTACATCCTTTCATACCCTACTTTACTTACCTGCTGCTTTTCTGTCTTGGAGATAGTTTATTTTGCAACTTTTTACTAGTATTCTGCTATCTTGATCTGCTCGAGATCTGGCACATCCTGTTTCATTTTCCCTCTGCTAGGCTCCAGGCTCACTCTGCTCCCCTACCCTATCCCCATTCTCACCCACCCCTAATTTCCTTACACTTATACTAACACAAACCACACCCTACTAATCTCTCAATCAGTCACAGTCAAATCTAATCCATCCCAGCACTCATCAACAACTCCCAGCATCACACTCACACTCCACTCCCACTCAGCTCTCCTTCACTCCATTCAAACTCCTCAGCCTGGCTACTCTCCTTCCACAGCTGTCCCTACACCTACATTCAACTACACCCACACAATGAGCATCCATCTTACCATCTACTCAGAATGCTATCACTCTCAGCATTGCTAAACCTACTACTCATATCCTCTTACTACTTTACCTTTTATCACCATCTCTCTCACACACAAACACACACACACACACACACACACACACACACACACACACACAAAATAGTACCCATCACCCTCCACAATCTTGCCTACATGCTGACATCAGCATATCTCCACAATTATTCAACTGCATATATCCACCTATTCTCACTAAAATACCTTCCCACACAAAAACCTATACTCCTTCTACACAAAGACTCCAAGTTAACCATTAAAGGCACACACATCTTCTTGCTCAAGCCCTCACTACTTAATCACTGTGAGAATGTACATCCTAATCCTGGCCCTGTCCAAATCTTCAGGTCCCCCTCCCAACTATCAAACTCTCTCTCTTGGTAATCACCTCTCCCTTCACTCTTACCACCTCTGACCTATTAATCTTGAATACTAATCTTAGAAGCGTGCTAAACAAAATTCCCAAATTCCAAACAATGCTCGCACTGTACTCCCCAGATGTTGCTATACTTACTAAAACCTGATTAAAAGACCACAATAAAAGCAATGAATTCCTGCCCCAAGGATATAACATTCATATATTAGACAGAAAGCACAAACACAGCAGCAGTCTAGCAATCCTTTACAAAAACAACCTTGCCCTCCAGCAACTAGATATATCTGCTCCTCTTACTACTGACTACGAAATCATAGTCTCTCGTTTTCACCTCAGCAAAAACAAGTCCATTTTAATTATAGGCATTTACCTCCCACCTGGTAACAATAGCCTTACTACTGAAAATCTGCTTGGCTGTGCCTCCTCTACTTTTAATCAAGAAACTTTAACCTTAGGCCTCATGCACCTCCACTAGTCCAACTAACTTTGTCAACCTATTTGGCTTCTCCCAATTAATCACCACCTCTACAAGAATTGATGAACATAATAACAAACACTCTATATTAGACTGGATTCTCTCAAACAACTGTGACTGCTGTGCCCAAGCCAGCTGCCTCCCCAATGCACTTAGAGATCACTCTCCCATCTACCTAGTTAGGCAAAAACCTAATTCAACCAGAAGCGCAATCTATAAACAGATTCATACAAAAAAAAACGTTTCTGCCAAAATGTTTAATTCTCTCCTAAAACATCACAACTGGTCCCCCTTAAGGCACCTTCCCCTTGACAAAGCCGTTGAATATTTCAATAACTTATTTTTAATATCCTAAACTCTCTAGCCCCTATCAGAAAAACCCATTGCAAAACTACCTCAACTCAATGGCTAACCAAGGAAACAATTAACATTATGAAATAAAGAGAGAGTGTGGCTAAGCTACAACTCTACTAAAACTTTACCCTCCTTACAGAACTACTGCCAACTAAGAAATCTAGCCAAAAAACAAATTCGTACTGACATAAAATTGTACTACACTCTAATCCAACAAAAACATAAAAATAATCCTCAGAAATTCTGGCACGCCATTAAACAACTCTTATCCCCTGGCCAAACCACCTCCCCCTCAGTCCCAAATACCAACACAATAGCAGCCCAATTCAATTCACATTTTATCAACTCCATCCAAACCTTATTAAATAACAGCAACACCCCCCTAACTATTCCCACAAATTCAGCCCCTCATTCCCCAACCTTCTCATTTCAGCCCATCCAGACTAGTTACATAAAAAATTCCTTCTTCAGCATAAACCCACTACTCTTGCCACTGATCAATTCCCAAGTGAATTTCTAAAACTAGGACCTGACTATTTCCTACCCAATAATCACTCCATCACTGAACAATACGTACCAGTACTATGGAAAGTCTCCCACATCATTCTCCTGCATAAAGGAGGGCCTTCCACAGAAATATCCAACTACAGTCCTATTGCCATACTCTCACCCCTTAGCAAAATATTGATAAATGTATACATTCCCAGCTTCTGACCTACCTAGTACAAAACAATCTGCTCTCCACCACTTAGCATGGCTTTAGACCTAAACACAGTACTACTACCACTCTCTTAAGCCTCACAGATATCATGAACAGCCACAAAAACAATAACCTTGTCTCTTCCAAGTTCTTAGACATGTCTAAAGCTTTTGATACTGTTTCCCATCAGAAACTACTGCAAGAACCATCATCCATCCATATTTCTTTCTCAGCACTTACCTGGCTCCATAGCAAGCTGTCAAGTGGGCTGACAACTTATCACCACCACTGCCTGTTACTGTTAGAGTCCCAAAAAGCTCAATTCCTGGGCCCCTACCCTTCTCCATCTTTACAAATAAACTCAACACCACTACTCCATACACTACTATAGTGCAATATGCAGATAACTCCACAGTCATCTGTACAGCCCCCTCCTACTCAGAACTACACCTCAAAATCCAACAGGCCTTCTCAGATATAGAAATATATCTCATGGAGAACCAACTCATATTAAACTCCAACAAAACAAACTTTTGATATTTTCACATAATAGATCCATGGAACTCACTTCCCCTCTCTATATCCTCTCCTCCAAAGGTACTAAAATCAAGCCAGTAGATAACACTAACCTTCTTGCTGTCACAACAGATAGCGCATTGAAATTTGATAAACACATAGCCCTTACCTTCAAGAAGGTACACATTAAACTCGGCTGCCTATATAGGTCCAGAACATTCCTCACCCCTCTCACCAGACAGGCCTTAGCTTAAACACACCTTCTGTCCACACTTCTGTATGCCTCGACCATCTTCACTAACCTTAGAAAATCAAAACTCTTCAAACTAGAGACTTGCTACCACAAAATTGCTCAATTCACTGCCAACCTCCCCAACAGAGCACATCACTGCTCTGCCTTAAAACAACTGCACTGGCTTGAAGTACCACACCTTTTATCACTTAGCCAACACCTCCTGTACACTTAGCTCATCCAATTAACTACTTCTAAAAAGCCACAAAACTAGTAACTCTTTTGGTGACTCTCTATTTGCAAATCATACTGCTAAAATCTGGAACTGTATCTCACAAAACATACTCACTGCCACCAACGCTAGATTTAATCTACTGCTCAAAAAAACATGTATTCAATAACTGTCTCTGCACCTGTACCACCCCAGAATAAACTCCTTCCACCTCCCTTTTCTTTCCTCATTCACTCCCTAATCCACATTCAGTGTCTTCCGGTAGTTAACAAGCAAGTCATACTTATTTTTCTCTGTTCTGTACTTGCCTATCTTGATTGTCAACTTATTAATGGAATATACCTGCTGCTATTTTTTAATGGGTGTGTAATATTTGATGTCAATGCTTAGCTTTTTGCTACCAATGTTCTACTATCTCTGTATAACTAATTACTATTTATGTTACTATCTCTGGAGCTTTTCTTCCTGGGCCACAGCTGAAAATGGGCTACTAGCCCAGTCAGACTATCCTGGTAAACAAATGTAAAATAAATAAAATAAATAAATTTATCAACTTTAACACTTTGCACAAATTTAATGAAGCAGCATATACCATGGGTTAATTAACCCTAAACCTCCTTCCTCTTTATTTACATACAACATCTCTCTTTTTATTGGGATTCATCTAGAACCCCATATAAATGAAAAAAAAATATCTACAATAATTCCTTTTCAACTAATGTTGGCAACATAAGTAAACTTGCTAAGTAAATTTCCCTATCAGTACTGAATTTATCTAATAAGCCTTTTTCTGAATGACAATCTACATGTTCTCCAGAAAAGATAGGTTTGTTTTATTTCTCCCATTGTTTTTCTCATTGAATTTTACTTACATCTTTATTCTCAAATTTTAACATAGAAAATTAATTCATGGAAAAATATTTACCCCTAGCTTCACATATCACCTAAACCTTTATTTTTCTCTTTATTTAAAGCCATCCCTATCACTTCTACATTGTCATTTGTGCAAATTATTACTTATTTTATTCAATTTTGTTTTTTGCAATTGTATCATCAACATGTTAACAGAACTGGAATTCTTAACCCTTCAGGTGTTATATATTCCACTTTCTTTATTTTGTAACTTATTTCACATACTATCACATGCATAGCTAATGCAAAGAATATATTGCTCTTTGGGCATCCCTGTTTTACACCACTCTTCATATGCATCGCTTGGCTTAACCAGCCATTTACAAGTACTTTTATGTTATTAGGTTATACGCTGACATACATAATTTCTTAACTTTCTTGCTTATATTATATTCTTTCAAAATTCCCCATAATATTTCATGTCCAGTTGCATCAAATACCTTATTAAGGTCTAGGTGTCCTATCATGATTTTCATTTCTTCTATTCTATTCATAATATCATCCACAATTTCTCTAACTACTACTACTAATTCTTGACAACCTTTCCCCCTTTATACTATATATATATATATATATATATATATATATATATATATATATATATATATGGTTCTACCTCACATAAACGAAACACCAAAACACCGACAACGCAATCACCGAAACCACATAACCGACAGTACAAAAACACGAAATCCCACATGCCCGACAACGAAATAACCGACGGTACACAAACACGAAACCTCATACACTTCACACACCACAATCAACAAACAAAACACATTCCCGTCCAAAAAACACATACACAACACAAGCACACCAAAATCCCTACAAACCCACACTAAACCTCACATACACAACTACTTACAACCCTAACCCAAACCCTAACCCTAAGGTCCGTCACTACCGACACTTACCTGACCCGCTCCTAACCCTAACTCACTTATCCCGCCCCTAACCCAAACACAATCACTACCGCACACTTACCTGACCCGCTCCCTAACCCTAACTCACTTATCCCGCCCCTAACCCAAACACAATCACTACCGCACACTTACCTGACCCGCTCCCTAACCCTAACTCACTTAACCCACCCCTATCCACACTTACCTTACTCGCACCCTAACGTCCGTCACTACCGCATACTTACACAGCCTTTTCCCATTTCGGCATCCTCGGCGTCGGTGCTTTCATCCGTCGGGTCGGTCTTCTGCTTGTCGATCTTCTAGGTCCCATCGCGTCGGTCTTCTGCGCTGTCGATCTTCTGGGGCTCGCGATTTCCCTGTCGATGTTCCGGCGTGTCGTTGAAGTAAGGTAGAACCATATATATATATATATCAGTCAAAACAACACCGCATCGAACCACAAAAACTGCTGTGGAAATGAATAAATAAATGTAACTAGTCCCAAAAGTCGCCACAGCAGTCACCAGGCTGCAATAAGATGCTGAACTAGTATCTAGTATCTACACTCGTTGTAAATTAAACGTAACTGCTGAAACATCAGTTCCAGCTTAAAAATTTCACTGCAAACCAAATACTCCGTTTGACTTAGGTTAGAAATAGAACTCCAAAAGACACAAATATACTTCAGAACCGAATATACTTCAGAAATATACTTCAGAAAACAATTTATTCGTTAGCGCTTTCACCGTTTCGGCTTCATCAGACAGTACAAATAAAAAACTTCTTTCCCATTTAAATAAGACTCATCTAGTTTCAATTGGTTCACAACAAAAACATTCATTACATCATTTCCTCCATCCACTTCATTACCATTAAAATATATAAGAAATTCATAGGAAATCCATATAAACAATATATCATTCAAAACTTTAAATCAATTCATTTAATAATCTATATTAACATATATAAATAAATAACCACATAAATGTACATATAAATATATAAAAATAAATAAATGGTAATAATAAATATATTTATTTATTAATATATAGTATAAATTAAGAACCATAGTATTTTACTGTCTAATATCTAATCTCATAAGCACAAAAAGTAAAACCATAGACTAAAAATACAACATTCATAAGTTTTTAAAACTAATTTATAACTACAATTGCTTGATGCTAGAACTACAGTATGTGTACCTAATCTACTGGAATAATGATTACTATATTTCATTTAATGGACAACTTCCTATTCTTCAGCAAGGGTTTCAATGGGACCTTATCATTTATTCCTGGGCTGACATCCTCTCTAAGTCGTATTATCCATCTTAGCTCACATTCTTCAGTGAAATTGCAGATGTCCCCACCTCTTAATGTAGCCTCAACATTCTGTAACACCATAAAACTAAAACTATGTGTTGGTCCTATTGTACTAATGTGTTTTGCAAGTGCATTATGGATATATCCTGTACGTATATTATAAATGTGGTCTCTTATCCTCTCATGCAGTTTTCTGTTCATTTTTCCAATATAGAAAACCTCACAGTGGGAACATTTAGCAAGATACACTAAATTTTCACTCTGGCAGTCTGTGTGCGTATTGAAAACATACTTCTTTCCAGTTTTTGGATGTATAAACTCACAGTTAGTATTAATATAACAGCACTGCCCACAGTTACCACATGGTAAGGTATTAATTAGTTCACCTCCCCTATTCATATCCCTCTTACTGATAGGGCGATGGCATAACAGGCGTTTCAAATTCTTTCTATTTTTAAAAGAAAATAGGGGTGAGGGTCCCACAATACTAGCTATTCTCTCATCTAATAATAATGTATCCCAACGCTTGACTATTATCTCCTTTACTATCCCTATGTCAGCTGTACAAAACAAAGGGATTCTCAAAAATTCATTTAATCTACCTAGATGATTTATTTTGCCGTTACCACTATCTGAGAAATACGGAATGGCCCTTGTATTCCTCAATTCTTCCATTTGACCAAACACTTCATTTAACTCTCTGTCATCATACCCACGCTGTCTTAACCTAACATATAGATTATCCAATTCTTCTTTAAAATATTCTTCTATAGGATTCAGCCTCGATGCTCTCATACACTGGCCTTTAATAACATTACTAAATACAAAACGGGGATGCATACTATAACGATGGAGTATGGTGTTCTTATGACACTTCTTTCTGTGTATTGACGTATTAAGTAGACCATTCTCTAACCTTATAATATCTACGTCTAAAAAATATATATTTGACTGAGAATAGTTAGCTGTGAACTCTAAGTATGTGGTCAAATTATTAATCTTCTCTATAAAATCTAATAGTTCCTGTTCATTCCCCTTCCAAATAAAAAAGACGTCATCTACAAAGCATCTATAGAAGTGAACATATCGTTCATATTCTTCGAGTGTAAATAAACTGCTCCCTTCCCATTCAGCCATGAAAAGGTTGACGTAGCTATTGGCACATGAAGTGCCCATAGCTACGCCATCCTTCTAAATCAAGGAGGAATTGTTTCGTATCGTATTAAAATGACATACATGATATGAAATCAAGTGGACAGTATAAACCAAAGAGATACAATTTAAGTTATACTCAGAGGGAAGCCCTGACAGCATTGGTTAACGACACTTCCTTAGTAATAAGACCTGCTGATAAGGGAGGGCCAATAGTTTTAATGGATAGTAACGACTATGTTGTCAGAATGAAGAATATGCTCAGTGAAGAGAAGTTTTACACTATGATTAATGAAGATGATGTTAAGCATAAGGTATTGTCAATATATGACACATTAGTTGAACTTTTAGAAAACTTAGATATAGATTTAGAACTTTTTAAGTTTCTAAAAGTAGAATATCCACTAATACCAATAATTCAAGGCCTCCCTAAAATTCATAAATCTAAGGATAACCCCCCCGATCCGTCCTATTGTTTCAGGTAGGGGGTGGGCGACTGAACCCTTCTCCCTATATGTAGAAACTTTTCTAAGACCTATTGTGGAAATGAATAGGTTTATTTTGAGAGATATGAAACAATTCCTCCTTGATTTATATGACTGTATGAAAAACAGCAGATAAAGAGATGTTCTACATGGTCACCCTAGATGTAAAAAGTCTATTCACAATTATACCTAATGATGAGGGTATTTATCAGCTACATTCATATTTAGTTGGTAATTCCGATCTTGACACAAGGAGTATAGATCTATTAACTTTGTTCTTGGAAATAGTACTACAGAACAACATCTTTCATTTTGAAGACACTATGTATTTGCAGAAGGATGGCGTAGCTATGGGCACTTCATGTGCCAATAGCTACGCCAACCTTTTCATGGCTGAATGGGAAGGGAACAGTTTATTTACACTTGAAGAATATGAAAGATATGTTCACTTCTATAGACGCTTTGTAGATGACGTTTTTTTTATTTGGAAGGGGAATGAACAGGAACTATTAGATTTTATAGAGAAGATTAAAAATTTGACCACATACTTAGAGTTCACAGCTAACTATTCTCAGTCAAATATATCTTTTTTAGACGTAGATATTATAAGGTTAGAGAATGGGCTACTTAATACCTCAATACACAGAAAGAAGTGTTATAAGAACACCACACTCCATCGTTATAGTATGCATCCCCGTTTTGTATTTAGTAATGTTATTAAAGGCCAGTGTATGAGAGCATCGAAGCTGAATCCTATAGAAGAAAATTTTAAAGAAGAATTGGATAATCTATATGTTAGGTTAAGACAGCGTGGGTATGATGACAGAGAGTTGAATGAAGTGTTTGGTCAAATGGAAGAATTGAGGAATACAAGGGCCATTCTGTATTTCTCAGATGGTGGTAACGTTGGCGAAATAAATCATCTAGGTAGATGAATTTTTGAGAATCCCTTTGTTTTATACAGCTGATATAGGGACAGTAAAGGAGATAATAGTTGAGCGTTGGGAAACTAGATGAGTCTTATTTAAATGGGAAAGAAGTTTTTTATTTGTACTGTCTGATGAAGCCGAAACAGTGAAAGCGCTAACGAATAAATTGTTTTCTGAAGTATATTTCTGAAGTATATTCGGTTCTGAAGTATATTTGTGTCTTTTGGAGTTCTATTTCTAACCTAAGTCAAATGGAGTATTTGGTTTGCAGTGAACTTTTTAAGCTGGAACTGATGTTTCAGCAGTTACGTTTAATTTACAATGAGTGTGGATACTAGATACTGGTTCAGCATCTTATTGCAGCCTGGTGACTGCTGTGGCGACTTTTGGGACTAGTTACATATATATATATATATATATATATATATATACATATACTATCTTCAAATCTCTTTTGTATTATTTTCATAGATAGTCTAATTATTATTATTCAATACTGTCTCCATTTTTAATTGACCTCTATCTTCCTTTTTCCATATGAATGTAAGTATTCTACTACACAATTCTTTATACATAAAACCTTCATTTAGCCATTCATTCAAAATCTTTGTAAAATATTTTTTGCCAATCCCTTAAATTTTTCTATCTAGTCCTGCAGCAAAATCTATCTTTACTTGTCCTAATAGTTTATCTAGCTCGTATAAAGACATCTCCTTTTCCAACTCGTTATTCTCTTTTTCTATTTTTTTGTTTTACTTTCCATGATTTTTCAGTACCATTTTTCTTTAAACGTTTCTTGTACATATTGTATAAGCTCTTTGTAATATTTTCCTGAGTTCAATTCTACTTTTGTCTTCTTTTCATGCACCAAATTATCCAGTTTTCTATCATCTAGGTTTTGAACTGTTGGTAACGGGTGATCCCATGTGATGTAGACCATCATTTTCTATGATGCTTTGTGGCTCATGTTTCCAATGTTTTTCAGCCACTTCAATACCATAATGTTTGCACAATCCTCAGTGCAACAAGTCTCGCCACATTATTATGCCTTTCAGTATACAGTCCTTCTGCCATTAAGTATCTCACAACCAGCAATGAGGTGTGCAACTATTTCCAATTTGATTTTTCAAAACCTACATTTGTCTGTTTCTCCCACATGTTCAATGGACTTTGTAAACCAACATGTATGTAGCCCACTATCTTGGGCCACCAATATTAACCTTTCATCTCTTGGTTTGAATTTGCCTCCCCTTAACCATTCCTGCACTTGATCCAGATCAACATGAAGTTCTTCCAAAGGTTTTCTATACTTGCAAATATATATTTATGCATTTTCCACATTTCTTGCCTTCTCATTTTGTCATTCACCTTATATTCTTTATTTTGTTTGTTGGCACATTCAATTGCTGCCTGATTTTTAACTACTGCTGGTTTGTTCTCCATCCTACTTAACACTGATATGCTTCTGCTAGATTAAGTAGAGAAGTTATCTTAGATTTATTCTCCTCATGTTTCAAAACTTTCACTACGTTTGAGTCTTGTGAGGTCAGCAGATATGTGTGGAGTCCCGTGACTGCAGATCTATACATGTAATCAATTTCAAGGAGGACTATCCCTCCTTTGGAACAGAGAATATATAATCTTGGTATACAATGATTTTTATAAATCATTTGGTGAGCATGAAGCATCATTCTTGTTTTCCTGTATAATCTATCCAACACATTTTGTGGCCAGTCAGTCTCTCCAAAACTGTAAGTTAGCACAAGAAGAGCAAACTGGTTTACAGCTTGAATTTTGTTCCTAGATGTCATTGGTGTTTTCGGTATTAATTTAAATCTTTCTAATGTATTCTTTACTACATTTTATTCGCATTTGTTCATGTTTTATTGCTGATCCTTCAATTTCCAAATATTTATACACTCCCTTTTGCTCAAGTTCTTTTATATCATGTTCTTGTCCCAAACTGATGTTTTCTTAGTGCTGAAGTTTTCGTGCTCTAAAGGTTGTTTCTGCACATTTATTAAGACCAAATGACATTTTTATATCATCTGAAAAAAGTTTGACAACTTGCAGTTGTGCTTTCAGTTCCTCGTGTGATGAGCTATACAGTTTTAAATTATCGACAAAGAGAAGATGGGAAGTCTTTTACACTTCGTTGTTTTCTACGAGCCAAATTAATGCCATGCCCTAAGCTGCTAAGTAGACAACTTAATGGGTTAAGGCAGGCAAGATAGTAGTGATGACAAAGAGTCACCCTGGAATATCCACCTTTGAATTATTATCCCTGGGATAACAATTTGTCTTTTATCATGGCTTAATTGTAAAGTGGTCTGGCACTGTTTCATGGTCACCGTAATGTAGTCGATCAGTGCAGGGTATATCTTATACATTTTTAAGCACTCTTATCCATGAATGTGGGTTACTATCAAATGCTTTTTTGTAGTCAATCCATGCCACACTTGGATTCTTTTTACAGTTCTCCACTATGACATTATTTAACAACAAATGATCCTTTGTTCCATACGACTTTCTTTTATTGCCCTTTTGTTCTATTGCCATGATTTTGTTTTCTTCTAAATGATTATAAACTCTGTTAGCATCAATTCCAGTGTATAGTTTATACGTTATTGGTCTATAATTTTTATGGTAGCCTGCAGATTCACTCTTAAGCAGCAGCATTGTTTTTCCTGTTGTTAGCCAGGTTGGTGTCTGTTTAGGGTGCTCATATATATAGTGTTTACTCATGGCTACATCTTCATGCAAAGACATTAATAGTTTTAACCAGAAGTTAAGTACTGCATCTGGGCCTGGGGTTTTCCATTTAGAGGCTTTTCACTTTGTTTCATTCATTCTGGCTGTTATTTCATCCTGTTTCATATCCTTTACCTTTGAACTTCTTATTCTTTCTTTTACTTCTTCTATCCATTATGTTTCACAGGAATAAATAATACATAAATACTTCTCCAAAATACATCTATTTCTTCTTTATCTGCTGGTCGTTCAATTCCTTTTACCTTGTTTCTGAATTCTCAATAAAACTTTTTGGGTCATCAATAAATTGCTTATTTTGCACTTTTCCTTTATATTTATCTGTGTATCTTCTAAGTGTTTCTGCCTGTGCTGAGATTTTTAATTTATTTGTAACAGATCTTGATCTGTTCTATTACTGTGCATTGCTTTTATCCTATCTATCTTTCTAAGTATTTTTGTCGATCTATTCCCTCTTGTATAATCTCCTAACAGTGACAGTTCTTGTATTAACTGCTTTATAGTTCTCTCTATTCAATACTTCTATGATGGTATTCAATTTCTCTCCTTCCTTTCCCTTACTACCCTGTGTTCTTGTGGTAGCATTTTATCTGTTATTAATTTAGCTGCACAGTAATATATCCTGTTTTCCATTTCCTGTGGACATTCTATAGAAAGTTATATAGCATCTTCTTGTGGCATATTCCCTTCAATTTCATCATGTGCCATCCATTGCTCTGTCATATGGGAACTCACTCACCTATCACTCCACAACATTGACTGCATCAAGTTTCCAGCTTCCTGTTCCTTCCCTTGCTGTCCATCTTGAAGTGAATGTTTATACTGGTTTCCTGTAGAAGGCTCCAAAATATGTTCATATGGTACCTGACCAGTTGCTTCCCATTCCGCTGGTTTACCCTTAATTTGTATGTCCATTGCTCCATCCCGCTGAGATGCTTTCTGAATTAGATTGTGAGGTACTCCATGATCTCAGCTTCTATTTCTTTACCTTCTCCATTACTAATCTCCTTTTCTTCTTTTCCTCTTTGTCTTCTTACTTTTTGTATTGTAACATTTTCCATTGCCTGTATCTCTCTTCAAATATCTTTGGTGCTGCTTTTTGTATTGATTAAATTTTGCTTTCTCCTTTGCATAGATATTATTTATTTATTATTTTATTTTACATTTGTTGACCAGGTTAGCCCAACTGAGCTTAGTGGCCCATTTTCAGTAGAGACCTGGGGAGAAAAGCTCCACAGTGAGATACAAGTTATTTGCAGAAGAAATTAGATTATATGCAATCATTATTCACTACATGCATATAGTGTGTGCATAGTTTTACACTAGTAGTTGGTAAAGAGGTTGTGATAAGAGTAAAATATTATAACAATACAGATGAAACTCATAAAATTATATATATATATATATATATATATATATATATATATATATATATATATATATATATCAGTGTTACAAACAATAATTTGCAGACATTTTGGCTTGTACAGTTACAATATAGGAGAGAGAACGTTAACAGAGCTGAGAGGAAGAAAGATGCCTAAAGGAGGTGCAAAGGCTAAGATAAGATAGTAATTTGCTCAATGAAGAGGGTGGCTAGTGAGATCATACTGTGTGTAAGTGGGAAGGGAGAAGGTGATAGGAGTCTTTGATGCATGGGAAAGTAGTTTAGGGAGGACAAGTGCAGTTGCAAGACTAGTTTGTTTTTAGATATTCTCTAGTGACCGTTTTTAATTTATTAGGCTGTTAAAAGGATCGAATTTCTAAGGGAAGCTTGCTCCAAGATATGGCAGGGTTGTAGCTATAGAGGTTATGACCAGTTTTGATCTTGGTTTTATATATTTGTAGCAGGCCTTGGTCAGAGCAACACAGAGGCCTAGTTGGGGAATATTCAGAGATAATAGGAGTAAGGCTGGGGCAGAAAGAGTACTGCTATAGGAGTGAGTGAATTATTTGTAGTTGAGAGAGGAGGAGCTGGTGGGGCTAGTTCTAGCCAGTCTAATTGTCTTAGGGAAAGACAGTGGTGAGACTTATAAGTATGGTTTGCAGCAAATCTAGCCACCTTGTTCTAGGTTGATTCGGGTTTGGTTAGGAGTGAGGAGTTCAGATTAGTAAGAATGTGACAGCTATACAGTAGGCTAGGAAGAAGGTATGCAAGAGTTATTTTTGCCTTACTTGTTAAGGACTTTTTACTGTGGTAAAGGAGTCCAAGTTTTAGGTGTGTCTTTTTAATACAATTAGACACATGTAAATCAAACTTAAGTTGGTCATCGATTGTGACTCCTAGGAGTTCAGTACTAGATTCGACTGAGATAGAAGTGTAACTGCAGGACAGTATATTAAAAGTAGGTTTGAGATTAGTGAGATTTTTAGGGAGAAAGAGTAAGAGCTTAGTTTTCTCTAGGTTGAGAATTAGTTTGTTGTCACACAGCCAGGACTCTATGGAGTTAAAGGATGCTTGGGCTGCACAGTTGAGGTAAAAAGGGAGTGTCTGCAATGGTAATGACGGTTGAGTCATTGGCATATTGTATAAGTGGAGACAGAGTACAAGAGGTATGTAGTAAATTACACCATATTAAATCTCTTTTTCTTTCCCATGTCCATATTTCTTCTTCAGATGCTCCCGATCTTCCTGTTTATCCTTACTTTAGAGACTCATTCCATCATGCTGTGATGTAACCTGCATTAGACCTTTTACACCAAATCCTTCATTTCGCTGGCATGCCATAACTTCAACTTCTATATTTTTTAACTTCTACTCTAATAGTCTTCTTTTATACATTCCCTCTTTGTGATATTTTTTATTGTGAAATTTTCCATATCTGGATGCCTTTGCATGCATTTCTCTCTGAATATCTTTGGGGCTGCCTTCTTTATATTGATTAATATGGCTTTTATCTTTGCAGAAATATTGCACCATATCAAATCTCTGTTTCTTTTCCATGTCCATATTTTATATTTATACTTTTCAAAAATCTCCAGGTTTTGTTGTTTATATTTTTGCACTTCCTCAGATGCTTTTTTTTCCAAACAGATCAAGATTTCTTGGTTTATACACCATTTTTTCACAAATCTGTTGTATTAATGAACATACATTTTTATGAGGCTTCTGACAGTTTTTCTTGTGGAAGTATCTTTCTTTCCTCTAATTTCTTTCTTAACCTTTTTGTATATCTTGCATCTGGAAATTCTGGGCTTCTTGCATAATAGTAACAACACACAATTTCTTTCTTATCCTCAATAGTCCACTCCATCATCTTTATACTACCCCTTCTATGGACTCCCCATGCATGCAAAGCAGAGTTCCTCCCAAACTCAATTAAAACGCAACTTGGACAATTGGATAGGAGACAGGAAATTCATCCCTGGTTTGGCACCTATCTCTCTAATGGAGACAGGTAACCTGTAAATTAATCATCTCCCAGGCCCATGCTTACACTTATCAAGGGTATCAGAACTTGTCAGAGATTTGGGATGCATGGCTAGGCTTAAAAAGGCCCTTGTGGTCATTAGCCTAGTAAACACCTATGAACCTATGCTCTTCTTTGGCCTATAATGTTTTGTGATTTTTGTGGATTGCTACTTCTACCACAGGGGAGCCATCCTCCTTTTATATGTTCTTCATAATGTCCCACCTTGAAATGTCTCCATTTTCTGGCTCACTCTGCATCGCCATTTGTTTAAGTAAATCAGCCTGCAACCCCCTGAGTGGAGGGCTGTAATTATACATCTATCATTTACTGACTCATCTCCTTGAAACAGATTTTTTGAAACAACTCCTCAGAATTCTGCATGCACTCTCCAGTCACAAGCTTGGTTTTCTCCTCCATTTCCATTACCAGTCCATTATTTCCTTCTCTCTCCATCTGCCTCCCTGTTTATCTTGGCCACTTACACACGTGGAATGGAAACACGAAGTGCTCATAGGTAGGTACTAGGCTATTGGCCCTAGGGCCTAAACAAGCCTAGCCAAAAAGGTACCCTGGCTTCCACCACCCAAAAAAATTATTTTCCTGTGTCCCTGTCGAGCAGAGCCACAGAGGTGATCCCCGGGGTGAATTTCCTATTACCCATCCAATCATCAAGATTTTTCTTGAAGAGTGCTAATGAGGAGCTCTGTTTGACATAGATAGGTAGTTTATTCCAGAGTATGGGAAGTCTCTGGGACAGGAATCTATCCCTCTGGCATGTTCTGTTTATTGTGGTGACAAGGTTTAGGTCCCTAGAGTGTGTAGCTCGGAGGGATTGGGATTTCTTTAAGTGGAGCATGTCCAACAGCTCTGGGTTTGACATAGCTTTGTATGTTAGGCAGAGATCGCCTCTGAGTAGGCGATATGCGACAGAGTAAAGCTGGAGTTTTTTGAGACGGTCTGCGTAAGGCATCTGTTTGAGGCCAGTAATACTCTCTGTGAGGTATTTATGCAAAATGGGTCCCACTCTCAACAGCAATGAATAGGGGAAGCTCCTCGATTGCCCTGGCCAAATTTCCCCTAGCAGTACAAATACCACCATGGGTTTCTCCCCTGAAAAGACGCTACTAGGCTAGCTGGACTAAACCAGTCAACAAAGGATAAATAAAATAAAATAAATATATTAAATATCATCTAATCTGCAACAAGCACTATAAACTCCAGAATGTGGAAGGGTGCTCTTTTTTGTTGGCATGAGGAAAACCTCCCTTTGCCACTTTTACAGCTCAGGATACTGGGATTAAGAAAGGCCCACTACCATAGCTCTAAGTTCACCACACGGATACAGGATTAAATGTCCCTCTCAGGCAGTGGTCTACTAACACAGACAGTTTAAAATCTGACATTTCACATACCTCGCTTGTAGACAAAACATTCTCCTGATTAGTTGTTAATGACCCACACTTTATGGTCTCCCACAGGGCAATTGAACCACATACACAGATGACGTGTATATATTTAACCTGGTCAAACAAGTCTAACAATGCAGAAAAGTTTGCAGGTAGATGTTAAGAGAGATACACTACAGTCAGTTACCAATTAATATCACAATTTGCAAGCATGCTGTTCAGAACCCCTCAAAGACTAAAGACCATTCAGGTTTTGCAAATTCTTGACCCTAATAATCCCCTATTGATCAGACGTAGGTCCACAGACATCTAGCTCTATGGTTCTGGCCTAACTAATCTTTCTCTTTCTATATCAAATCCAGTGTCAGTGAGGCAATTAAAGGGTCATTGCATAGTTTCACATCTGCTCACCTTTGACTAGGAGGGCACTTAGGATTAGCACTCTAATCTTATACGTCAAATATACTCTCAACAGTGACAACTCTTAATCACAAAAAAAAAAAAACATTAAATTATAGCAAAAAAATCTGCAGATTCATTGCACCATCAGACTGTCAGACAGACAGGAGCAATGTTGTTTCTCCATGAAAAAAAATAATAGCTTCCTTTCAGTGCATCTAACATCTTCTTTCTTTTCTTCTTTAAATTACTGCATCTTGCCTGTTTCAAGTTATTAGTACAGAAGCTTTCAGTGAAAACATGCAGTTAGTCCCTTACCTGTCAGAGGTGCCTACATTTGCTTTGGGTAAAAGAATAGAAAGTTTTCATCAAAATGGCTCAGGCTAACCAATATATTCTTCTAGCAGACATTAGGAATGTGTTAAGCTACACAAAGCATAGGACCAGATTGATAGATAACCTTCCCAGTACTGTCAAATGGATCTGCTTTACAAAAAGTGGCTTATCACATAAAAGCTTGTGCTTAACCACTATATAACATTATTTTTAAGAGAAAAAATGATTTTATACTTCAATGAAACATGACAAACATGATGTATTGTCTCATGATTCAACCACTGTTTTAATATGTTCATTTATTATAAAACTTGCCTATGACTCAGGAATAATTCTCCTAACGCATTTCTGTTGTACAAGTTATATAATAGATTTAATTTGCAGCACTTAACTATAGCTTGTTAAGAAATGGTTTTAGTGCCATTCAAAAGTACTGATATGTATTTTCACTGTACTTTTGGTGTGAGTCATAGTGGAGAAGTATCCAAGGACTAGCTTACATTGCCCAGTTAACAAAGAGAAAAACATCTAAATAAAATTACTTTGTGATACTTTGCAATTAAGCTTACTGAAAAAAAACTAGAAGACTGCAGTAATTATCATACTGACAGATGTGATAGAAATCCTGAGCAACACATCCTATCCTTATTTATTATTTCTTGAGATTGAGTGAGCATGCTGTTTGTAGAAACATGTTGGAAAGACTTAGGTGAAATACACTGGCTACTCTTAGACATTTCTGCTACCATGTCTGATTTTTAATAGTGCTGTAGATGTAGGAAGGTACATGAGATGACCAGAGATCTGGGATTTGATTTTCTCAGTGTTCATTTACACAGTGTGAATTTGTCAGTCACTGATTTAACTAGAATATAGTTCTTAGATCCCCATTGTAGGGTACAGGTCGCAGAGTCAGTCTTAGATCCCTATTGTAGGGTACAGGTTGCAGAGTTAGTGTTAGATCCCTATTGTAAGGTACAGGTCACAGAATCAGCTGTTATCTAGCGCCCATTTATGCAAGCATTTCAGAACTTAAAAACATATCAGGCAAACCATACTTCAGTCTAGTGGGGGGGGGGGGGTGAGTCACATTTTCATTTCCCCCAGCTTCTGTAAGCTACACACAGTTCAAGTGAACTGCAGTCAAGCATGAAGGATTTTAGCCCTATTACATATTTGGTCACTTCCAGTTAAAATTATAAAGTTTAAGTGAAATGCTTTTATTTGGTGATGAACCTCAGCAGCAAGTCCCTACAAAGGGACAACAGCACTGCAGGACAGTTTGCTAGAGGGAACATATTTTAACAACATGACAGTGCTTTGAAATCAGGTGAAGAACCCAGAGTCGTACCACGCAATCAATTCTCTTTAAGTACAAAAATAAGGGAGAGAATTCAGGTCTATATTACGAAATCAAAAACCCGTTTCAGTGAACACCACAACACCGACACACATAGTCAGAACAGCAAATATGACGAACCCCCTAAACCGAGAAATTTCAAATCTCGAATCGTCATAGTCGGCCAACACCACTGAGTGCTACATACTACATACCCAAACATAATAAATAAAACACATACATACACTAACCAAATCCTACTTCTAACCCTACACTAAACCTGACATACATTACTATCTATGCACTTACCTTAACCCGCACCCTAACCCTATGGTCCGTAACTATCGCACACTTACCTTACGGAGCTATACCACAGATGGGCCAACTATGACACTTCGACATTTCGTGGTTTTGAATGCTCGCCGTTACTGAAGTTCACACTATATGTGTTGCTCAATTCTGATTCGCTCAAATGGGTTTTCGATCTCGTAATATAGACCCGAGAATACAAGTGCTCTATTTGCAGCCTTTGCACTAAATCATTTGTGCCTACTGGAGATAACTTGAATTAGCAATGTTAAAAGGGGCAAGTATTTACTTCTGAATGAACTATTAGGCTGGCAGATGGCTCAAAGTGCAAGCAGATTGTGTTGAGTAGCAAGCCGTTAATGCTGAACACATGCAAGCTTATGAGCCACAGATACATTTGTTTGCATTTCTGCAGCATACTCTTTACTTAATCCCAGCCAGATGTTCTGTAACCATATCTCTCAGCTGTACAGTTTTTCGCAGAATGTTCAGATTTTTGCTTCAGATTTCTGTTCTGTTTTTCATAAAATTGCGGTTTTCTGGCAAATTACTGGCAAATAATCAAAGATTTAAGTTAGAAAATAATGACAGTCATTTGAGTTCCAAATGTCATAGCCTTCAGAAAATTCATGCTAATGCAAAACCTGTTATTCTATCAACTTTCTAAGGTTGTAAGACAAATATTTAAAAAATATCCCTATTTTTGGGCCTTTGTCCCACTTTTTTGTATGGCTTTGTCCAGATTTAGGTTCATAGGTAGGTACTAGGCTATCTGCCCGAGGGCATTTATAAGCCTAGCCAGAGTGCGTCCGCTTTCGCCGCCCCATTGATTAATTAACTGAGCCTATGTCAAGAAGAGCCAATGAAGTGATCCCAGGGGTGTATTTTCTAATACCCATCCACTCATCAAGGTTTCTCTTGAAGAGTATTAGTGAGGGGCTCTGCTTAATGTAGTTAGGAATTTTGTTCCAAAGCATGGGGAGTCTCTGTGACAGGAATCTATCCCTCCTGCATGTTCTATTTATTGTTGTGGCAAGGTTTAGCTCACTAGAGCGAGTGGCTCGCAGTGACTTGGATTTCTTTAGGTGGAGCATGTCCATCAATTCTGATTTGGACATGGCTTTGTAAGTCAGGCAGAGAGCACCTCTGAGTAAGCAATATGCCACTGAGTACAGCCAGAGTTTTTCCAGTCGTGCTGCATAGGACATATGTTTGAGGCCAGTAATCCTCTTGGTGAGGTACTTTTGTGGTCTTTCCAGCTGTTGGAAGTGTCTTGTGAGGTACATCCCAAATAGGGCATTGTACTCTATGATGGGTCTGATGAGTGACGAGTAGAGGGGCACTATAACCTCTTTACTTCTAGATGTAAACCCTTTAGTAATTAGATGGGCTACATAGAAGGATTTCCTAACTACTTTGGCAATATGATTGTCAAAGTAGAGATTACTATCTACCTGGGTCCCCAGATCTCTTATTACCTCTTCTGTATTAAGGGGGCTGCCACCTATGTCGTAATTCATGGGTGTTATGTTTTTCCCAAACAGGATGACTATGCATTTTTTGGCATTTAGCTTGAGACCATGACTTTGACACCAAGTGTCCATCTCAGTAAGGCCTTTTTGGAGAATGTCCGTGTCAGCTGGAGAGTCAATTATGGCTCCCAGTTTGCAGTCATCAGCGAACTTGGTTAGCCATAGTCCTCCTGTGTTTGCCTGTACTTCTGAGAAGTATATGCCAAACAGCAGGGGTCCCAGGACCGAACCTTGTGGGAAACCACTTGTGACTGGTTTATAGTCGGACCTGGAGCCTGCTATTCTTACCGTGTGAGTTCTGTCTTTAAGCCAGTTGGCAACCCATCTCGTGACATAGGGGTTTATGTTCAGGCTGGTGAGTTTTTCTACAATTCCCGAGTGGAGAATGGTGTCATAAGCCTTGGCGAGGTCAAAGTAGGCTGTGTGAACCACCTTGCCCTCATCTATGACCTTGGTGACTGTCTCGAAGAAGTCAACCAGGTTTAGTAGGCATGATCTGCCCTTAACAAAGCCGAACTGGGTCGGGTCAAGTGTTTGGAGGTTCCCAATGTCTTTAATGAATTCCATGATGATGCGCTCCACAGCCTTGCAGACCAGGCGAGTCAGGCTTATGGGGTGATAGTTACCAGGGTCAGTTGTGGCCCCTCCTTTGTGGAGCAGAATAACCATTGCTGTGCGCCATTCTACGGGCATGTAGCCTGTGTAGAGGTTGAGGTTGAACAGTGTGTTTAGGTGGGGGGTTAGTTTGTTCTGTAGTTCATGCAAGACGCAGCCTGGAACACCATCTGGCCCCATTGACGCTATACTTTTGGTTTTTGAAAGGGTTGTTTTCACCTGTGCTTCTGTTATTTCTGGGACACTACACTTTTCCGGTATTGTTGTGGGCCCTTTTGGGGCTGAGAAGGGGATGAAGTTTGCACTGAATCTATCTGCCAGGATGTTGGCAATATCAGTAGGTTCACTATATTTTGTGCTATTTTGCACTGGCTCAGAGCATATCTGCTAGTTGCCACTTATATTCTTGACATAGCTAAAGAAGGCTTTGTGGTTATCTTTCAAATCCTTGGCAATTTTTCTTTCCAAGTTAGCCCTGGATGATTTTATGAGGGACCTTAGTTTCTTACTGATACTGATCAGGGATGTCTTTCCTTCTTGGGATTTGCTTTTTTTCTGAACTAGTTTCCTCCTTCTATTGTATAGCCTGTTTATGGCAGGGGTCCACCAGACTGGTTTCCTCCTCTTAGGGGAGTGAGTCTTGGTTTTGCTAGGGAGAGCACGATCCATGCATCCTTGTAGGTGCTCACAGACTGCATTTGTAAAGGTCCCTGCATCCTGGACACTGTTATCTTTTAGCGTGGGGGCTGTGAAACTTACCACCTCCATCTTAAGTAAGGTGAAGTTTGCTATAGAAAAGTGTTTCACTGTGGTTTCCTTGGTTGGGGGTGGTGGTGTAGTGTGGACATCCAGAGTGATTAGTTTATGGTCTGATCTAACCAATGATGGGTTGACCTCCGGTGCAAAACACCTGTCGCCCATGTTGGTGATGACCAGGTCCAATATGTTTTCACCTCTGGTAGGGGAGTTTACCAGCTGATCCAGTGCATTTGAGTTGATAAATTCCAGGAAGCTCTGGACCTGGGAGTTTGTTTTAACGGTAGGGTAATTGAAATTGCCCAATATCAGGGTGTTCGGTAGGACATTCATGTTTTCCAGTATCTCCAGAAAGGCAGAGTGGTGGCCCTGGGTCATGGAGGGTGATCTGTAGCAGGCCACAATTTGCATTGCAGATTTGCCTGATGTTAGTTGCACATGGATGATCTCAGAGGTATCATGCGGCGCCACTAACTTGGAGGTGTAGGTATCCTTGATGAATATGGATACACCCCCTCCTTTTGTGTTTCGGTCCATGTTATGTGGCCAAAATGTGTGGCATGTGTTGTAGCCCGGTAGTGCTGGGGTGCTCTGTGAAGCCTTGAACCAGGTTTCAGTTACTGCACAGATGTCGACGTTCTCCATACTGAGGAGTGCTTTGAGCGCTTGCAGTTTGAGATTTAAACTCCTGGCGTTTTTTATTTGTGCTGTTTACAGAGGTGGGTTTGACTTTTGAGCCTTGCCTAAAAAAGGCACTATGGGGGCAGCAAGAGCCTTGGGCAGTATTTGAAAGTATGCGAAGCAATGAGGCTTGTCGAGCATGTCTTCCCAGGCTGACAGACACTGGATCTCATTTGAATGACACAAGATGCTTAGCCAATTGTTGAAATTGATAATTTTGTCTTTATACTGCAGTATCATTCTCGGTGAGGGCAGGATGCTACTCAGGGTCAGGTTCATACCCATCTGGGCTACATGATCAGAGAGCTCTTCCATGTCTCTTTTCATGTAGTCCAGGGAAGTATGTCTCAAGTCATTCACACCAACATGAACAATGACAGAGTCATATTTGCACTTGTTCTGGAGTGACCTGAGTGCTTGTGTTATGAGGTGCATTCTGGCTTTCGACAGGCAGCAAACCGTAACCTTCTCCTTGTTCAACCTAGTGAGTGGGACGTCAGTGTGCCTGACTATAGAATCACCTGTTACTAGTGTGTTAGGTATATCATTTCACCTTAAGGGCTGTGATTGTGCGGCACACTGATTTTGTGTTTTATGTGTTGTCTGGTTTGTGACAGGAGGTGCAGGTTTTTTGGGTGTCTGCTTTGGAGGTCTCTGATGCTTTTGCAGGTTTTTATTTAGAGCCTCTGAGTATGATTTCATGTATTTGTGTGTATTTTTGCCAGTGCTGGTTTAGTATGTCTATATGAGGCTGGAGGTGTGGTGCAAGTGTTAACCTTCTCCTCATAACTGCCTGTTCCAGTCTTGGGTGGAGAGAGCTTAGCCTCCAATTTAGCTATATAATTGCATCTCTCGCATATGTTAATGTTTTGTGGTAGGAGGAGAGGGTTGTCTGTGTACATGAGGCAGTTGTAACATTGCCTCAGGATACCCATTTTCACCAGCTGGACTGGAGAGTATACCTGAAATTGCCCTTTGGTCATGCCTGAATGGTAGGGTGAGCTGCTTAGTCGCTTGGTTAGTGAGGGGTGAATAATGAGCCTTGCCCTGTTGAGCAATCAAGTGTCGGTGTATATTAATGCTTGCTATTAGGTCTGAGCAAGTGCTGGACTGTAGGATGCTTTTTAAGTGCTTAGGTTGAGAGTTAGACTACCTTCAAGGAAAAAACTGAAGAGGAGACTTGGTGGAGCCGGGTATAACTTAGCCTTAGCTAACTGGCGTTGCCCAGACATGCAAAACCGTGCAAACGTGGTTTTTACAGCAGGGAAATGAAAGAGATAGAAATTATCCCAAAATGGCCTATAAACTACTAACTTCTGGGCTGGAACCACTCCTCCAGGGACAGATGGCTGCTCAAACCTCCCTCTTTCACAGATGAACAGAGAAACCTCCTCCTATCCAAGTAAGGTATGGGCAACTCAGAAACTTGTAACACAGCCCTGAATTCAGCACTAGCCTGAAAACTGGACTATACTAGTTTAGAAAGGTGGGAAACAAGGAAAAAAAAATTTTTTTTTTTTTAAAAGATAAGGCAAAAACAGTAAAAAAATACAATTAAAACAGCTCTAAATGACTACAAACAGTAAAAAATACACTTAAAACAGCTTTAGATGACTACAAGCAATTAGAAAAGGCTTTTAAACAAATTAACCAATTAACCAGTAAAAACATCTCAAGACTGAGCCCTGTTCCTGTAGTCTTCAATCAGACAAGTTCTAACTGCACACTCCTGCCACTGGGGTGCATGGGAACCATCTCCAAAAAAGAAAGCCTGGATTAGTGCTCAAATTATACAAACAAAGCTAGATTCAGCAGGCCTGAATCTAGTTTATGCGACAGCAAACAACGCACACCAATTTCAGTAAGTAACAGTTCAAATATGCAGGCACTATAAGCCTCTAACCAGAAATTCCCAGCTCAGAAGAGCAGAGTCCAGCCTCTCCTCCCACAAGAATGCAGACCACAAACCTTCTTAATGTAAAATGACTGGCCTGAAGCCCAAGTACTTAAACCAGAATTAATACACATTTAGAATAACAGACACTGAGCCTTTAATCAGCAGTTCCCAACTTAGAAGGATGTAAACTACCTGTCCTGCCACAACAGTGCAGACCACAAACCTTCTTAATGTAAAACAACTGGTCTGAAGCCCAAGTGCTTAAACCAAAAGGCTTAGAATGATAGGTACACTCTAATCAGGTTAATACTTTTAAGAAGACCTGGATTAGTGCTCAAGTTATACAAACAAAGCTAGATACAGCAGGCCTGGATCTAGTCTATGCTATAGCAAACAAGGCCCACCAATTTCAGTAAGAAACAGTTCAAATATGCAGGCACTATAAGCCTTTAACCAGAAATTCCCAGCTCAGAAGGGCAGAGTCCAGCCTCTCCTCCCACAAGAGTGCAGACCATAAACCTTCTTAGTGTAAAATAACTGGCCTGAAGCCTGAGTGCTTAAACCAGAACTAATACACTTTTAGAATAACAGACACTAAGCCTTCAATCAGCAGTTCCCAACTTAGAAGGATGTGAGCTACCGGTCCTGCCACAACAGTGCAGACCACAAACCTTCTTAATGTAAAACAACTGGTCTGAAGCCCAAGTGCTTAAACCAAAAGGCTTAGAATGATATCTACACCAAGCAGTAATAAATACAATTGAGTACTTTTAAGATGACGCAAAAGCAAAATAAAGTAATAAAGTAAGAAGAAACACAAATGCAGTAAAAGCAGATGAATAAAGTGCATTTTTTTTTTGAGTGAGCAAATGAGATGGGCCCAGGAGGAGTATCCAAATGCAAATTTACAAGAGGGGCAGGCAGTTTCAAAGACACCAAGATTAACACCAAAACAAAAGCAGTGAGGGTGGGTGGGGAACTAACTGAAAAAATAGAGGCACAACTTCCAGCTAGATAGTACTCAATGCAACACAAATAAATCAATTTAAATGCTGTATTATTTGAAAAAAGTGCAGATAAAGATTTACTTAAATTCACTTATATGTCCGGTTGATTGCAGGTAGGTCTTAGCCGGGCAAAGCTCAGAGTTTAAGCAGAAAATAATCCAAAATGTACCACTTATATAAGGCAGAAACCGAATATCAATGAAGTGAAACTACCCCCACTTATCACTGGCTATGCAGGAATTCCTGATGTAAGAGGTTGAGAGGTATGTCTGTAACTCCACCTTATGACCATGACATGTGCCATTTCTCACTTCCTTGTAAAAGTTGTTTTTGTTGTTGTATTCAAAGGTTACCTCCAACTTGACATTTAAAATAAATAAATAAAAAATGTGCCAACCTGTTCATATTACTTCAGCAAAATGGAGTTTTGTGTCTAATAGGGGAAGATCTACTGCAATTTGCATTATGATTCTCCAAGGTATGCCCCAAGGAAATATAGTCTACAGATGTGAACAAATCAGGGCACACATGCTCAGTAAATACTGCATACTTGTTGTACTGATCACAGAAACTTTCATACTTACAGAAACAAGGCTGTGTTTTTTAATGATGTTTTAATGGTTTACAAAAAACTAGGAGAATTTTAAACAATAGTTTCAGAAATAAATGGTAACTGTTGCTCAAATAAAATGGCATTGAGTAAAGTGCTTATAAATACAACACTAAACCACATGCATCTTCATAAAAACTTAGCACTAATAATTTTCTTAGCTTTATAACATACATCATTGTAAAACTCACAATAAGTAATCTTGGAGTAGGCCCTCTACAACAGATATCATGTTCAGATCGCTTTCGTAAGCCCTTTAATGACCTTGTGGTAGACAACCACCCCACCACAGGCAAAAGAAAGAAAATGCATATGGATTCAAACATAATATAAAAATGTTAAATACTGCACGGGGCGGACTGGTTGCCCACCACAAGGAGTATGGTTGGAGGGTAAACATGTACCCACTGCAGGGGTTCTCACAAAGATTAGCTCATACTGTGAGTACTTCTGCATCTGTTATTTTGTGCTTTGAGAAATCTTCTGCAATAGGTAGCAGTTGAAAGGATCCCAAGCAGTACCCATAAACTTGGAGCAAAAGTGGCGAGCAACTGAAAGCAGACGTATCAGAAGACAAAAATCCAGAAGCACTTGTATATCAAATAAAGCTATATTTCTGGAATGAATATCCAAGCTGCAGTGCATGGAAAATGAAAGAGCGAATGATCAGTTGTCTACTGACACCAATGTCTCCAGTGGACACATTTTTGAAATAAGCACTATAAAAACTTTCATCCAGGTAGAAGAACCTTCTGCCTGAGTTGGCCAAAGCCTAGTTGGCTGCACATTAAAAAAGAAATGCATCTCCGGTATCCATTTAGAAAGGTTTTGCTTTAAAATAACCACTTTCTCCTTTCCTAGAGTAAGTGGTCAAAAAGCAGTCTTTCTTCATGGGCACAAGCACCCACCTGAAATAAAATCTCATATGTGCTACACATCTAAAAGTATGTATGGAGGAATCTCCAGTCAGATTTTTCACCTAGAAAAAAGGTGGGGTGGCTGAACTGGCTAGTTGAAAGACAATGGTCTGGTACCACTTTTAGCATAAAGTGAGAACCGGACAGTAAGGACACCCAGTTTTTTAGAAAAACAGTTGGAAGCTCTTTATGGATGGCCACTTGGCCTTCCAAAAGTTAACCTGTGGATGGGATAGTCTCTAAATACAACCCCTCTGAAAACATGAACACGTTTGCCAAGCTGGCTGTTTGAAACAGTGGATGGGTGACTTCGGTGGCTATAATGTTCCAGTCTCAAGAATGGGTAGGATTCTTCCATAAAGGATTTACCAAACTGCTTAAACAATCTATGTTGAGCAACAGCTGTGCTCTTTACAAGGTCTTTACATGCTGATACGACACAGACATGCACCATGATCACAAGGTCTTTACATGCTGATACGGCACAGACATGCACCATGATCACAAGGTCTTTACATGCTGATACGGCACAGACATGCACCATGATCACAAGGTCTTTACATGCTGATATGGCACAGACATGCACCATGATCATGCAGAGTCTACAGCCCATGTGAAAGGGGAGTTTAATGTACATCAGACACATCTTCAAGTACATCAATTGCAGACCAGCTTTAAAACAATTTTAACTTGGCTGAAAAGTCCAGTGAAAGTTTTTTTCTTCTTCTTTGTTTTCTTTTTTTTTTTGGGGGGGGGGGGGGGATTTTGTAGAACAGGATGAGTTGTGAGAGGAAGCCAGCACTGCCCAAAGATGTCATCCCATCTGTCAGTTAAAATGCCCACCACATGGACTGCAATCATCTGTTTGCAGGCCAGGAGACCATCTGGAAGTTGCACTCTCTGGGAACCACCAAGAATCAACCAAAAATGGTCTTACTTACTTCTTAATAACTTGCAAATGAGAAACTATGAAAAAGGAATAGAAAGGCATGCAGGAACTTTTTTGTCCAGTCCTGAAAGAACAAACCTACTCTGCACTTGTCTCTGTCCTGCAAAGGAGAGCAGAACTTAGGAAGAACTGCATCAAACATAATCACAAATGCAGTGACCTCCAGATGCTCCATACTTGGGACACTGAACTCCAGGTATAGCATACCTAGATCTGCACAATGATCTCCAGGTACACCACACCTAGGTTTGCACACTGATCTCCGGGTGCCACATATCTAGGTTCTGCACACTGATCTCCAGGTGCCCCACATCTAGGTTCTGCACACTGACCTCCAGGTACACCCCACCTGAGTTTGCACACTAACTATCTGTAGGTGCAGTTCCATGAAAGGACATGGACTGTTTCTTAAAGAATCTATGAGATGGTCCATTTCCATTATTATTAACATGCTTTGATTAATGGCAAGGTGTTTGGCCTGAATCACTTCACAGCTGTGGTTGTAAGAGTTAGTGTATCCCTAACAGTTCAAATATCAAACAACAACTTGAATATCTGATCTCAGTGAAAGAGATGTCAGTCTTGACATACCATCTTATACTTATAAGGCAAGAAAGCTGAAATAACTGACTTTATTTGTAGGATAATGATAGGTAGCACTCTTTTAAAGGCTGACTCACTGTCCTTGAATGAGGGCTGACTCAAAGTGAGCCCCCACTCTGGACAAAGGCTGAGCTACTTTCATTTCCCCATCCATCCAGAGATATGCCTACTTTGGAATCAAGTGTACAGCCTGACTGATGAAGGAGAAACACTCTTCCTGGTTTCTGGGACTCTGCAGCCACTGACAGCCCACCAAAACACCTTAATGTGAAGCATGCTGGTAGTGATGAAAAAATATCACCACACAACATTTTTCTACATCATGAGACTGAGAGGAACAATGTTAACTAGGAAGCCACAGCTGTGGTCTACTGACCCATCAAGGAGTTAGTAAAGTCAAAGAGACTTAGGCAGAAATTAATGGCACAGAACAGAGCCCTCTGTTTCCCCATTTTAACAAATCTTCTACAGCAGAAGTAAAGGACATTTCAACAGTTAGCCCCAAGGACTGCAAACATAGTAAGGCTTAAATCAGAGCCACCAGGAAGGAGTTTCTAGTAGGGCCCCACTACAACAGATAGTTGCTTGGGTTTTGTAAGAGCATCTTTCTGTTTCAGGGCCTTTATCACTAGAGACAACAACATGGCAGAAACATGGAGGTACAGAATGTGCCGAGGGGCATTACATTCTAATAAAAATGCATTCCACCTAATCAAAGTGAAGGAATCCCCTGTGAAACTCCCAAGTACTGATACGCTGACCAAAACAACTAACCAGTTTGGTATCGGGGACTGCAGTATCACATTAAGGCAGTATTTACTGATGTCACCGAGGACGCCATTGGTTTTCTTCTGGATTAATAAGTAGCATATGGCAAACTAGTTTCCTAGCTCCAAAGCTGGCACAGACTCTGAGGCCTCAAAGAAGAACACAGACTTACCCTGTTTTTTTCTAGATGAATAAAGCAGCCTGTGTTGAAGAAGTTTCCTTGCTCCAAGGCCTGCACCAAAGCTTCTATGAATCTAATTAGCTTTCATTAGCTACATCCATGAATCAGCTGCCTTCAGTGCTAAGTCCCTGTGCCAATACAAACTGAGAGCACCAGTCCCCTACAAACAGTCCTGGCTGCTAGACAGGATTATTGTGACATCAGCCTATTAGAATACTCTTCAGCTGAAGCTATAGCAAGCAAGTCACCCTGATGCCTAGGTGGTCTTCTCGTCTTGTATTGGGTTCTCTGGCAATGTTGAAAAGGCCCTGATGGGAGTAAGATAAATTTCTTCAACAATCTTTTCACATTTCTGGAGCTACAAAATATTTCAATGAAAGGGCCCCAATAAGGATCCTCCTCCTGAAAATGACATGTAGAATACTCTAGAGAAGCTCATAATGAAAAGATCACAGCCTCACTCAGCCTTGCTATCTGTTATAGACATGTAGCATTCCAGAAACCTGACTAATGTATCTGGACTTGGTGGAAATTACACACAGAGTCAAGCCTCATTGGACTTATAAAGTATAGTATACCACTCAACAGCAGGCAGACAGTGTGCATTCACCTTCTTAGAGGAAACAGATCATTGAATTCATGCTTCCAGGATTGAAATATAGCACTGTTATGATAAATCTCAGAGAAGAGAAGCCTAAAGTTAATCCTTCTTCCCTAGGTACTGGTTGTACATATTCTATTGAGAAGGAAGAACACAAATCAGTCCATTGCTGCTCTCATTAGCTGAAGGATTTTCCTGAACGCTACCCAGACAGGGGGTACCAGATGAAGAAGGGTCTTTGTTCTTGTCTTTCTCAAAGACAAGTGAGCTAGTCCCCTCATATTCCCTCCCCATGAGAACTGTAAGGGAAGGAGGAGGAATGGCACTATTAACTAGACAGTCAGGCTTTTATCAATTCACAGAGGCAGGTGCAGGATGAACAGTGGACTCATGTTTGGGTGGACAAAACCCACATAACATGATGAGAAGCACTCTTTAGAACATGACAGACCATCATATGACCCAGTTCAGGAAGAGGAGATGCTCACAGGCTGCTTACTAACATCTCTGCTTGATCATCTTCCTGCATCTAAACAACAGCCTACAAATTTTAATCGTGACAGATCACTGAGGGGTTAACATGTGTAGAAGGGCATGGAGGCCAGTTCAGCTTTCAATTAGTAGCATTAGGCTCAATGGAAGGCTAAGGATGCTGGTAACCTGGCTTTAAGCACTAGCATTAAAATGAGTTTCAGTGACTTCATCCACACAGGATGGACAGCCACACAACTGCTCAAACATGGGAAAGGTGGCTAACACCCCACAGTTTCACTTCTAAAAGGAGGTGATGGGTACTTTCCACTTTTTCTCAAATCATCTGCAGATGATAGGTGGAAGCTTGACTTCAAACCACCAGAAAGGACTTACAGACCATCACTGGGGCAGCAGACTTAAAATCTTGTACAGGCTTCAGCTGCAGCTTGGCCTCCTCTACTTCCATAACATGAGCCTCTAAAGTCTTTTCAATAGTCTTAAATGAGGCAGTTTGATCCTGAGAAATTAATTTTCTGCCACTGATACTATGTGAGCTTTAATATATGTCATGAGCTCCTTTCAATGTTTTCTACAGTTACTGAATTAAAAAGCTGTCCCTTTCAGCAAGCTCTGATACTGCGCTTCAACCCCCAGGCAATAAAGGTAGTCCCTAGTTTGGGTCTTGACTTATGATTTAATGACTCCGGAAACACTTAAGAGAGTTATGCTTTTTTATGCATCATACTTGGAAACATTCCAGTAATATATATTAGAATATAACCTAAACTGCGCTAGTGGCAAGAAAGAACTTAAACATACAAGTATGTGCGCACATTCATAGTGGGGTACAAATATACTACTTTGTATGCAGGCGAAGGGTGCACACAACTAGGCATGGAAGATCTTAGAAGAACTCTCTGAAAACAGATCCCTATTTTATAGACCCTGCAGAAGAACACTTTAAGCAACACTGCATATTACTTTCTTCCTTTATCACTGGTTTAACTGTCACTATAGAAATGGTGTGTGAAAAGTAAGATAAAATACCATTTTCTGTTCTGCTTCGGTCTGGCTGGGCATACTGCACTGCAGCAGATCCTGGCTGAATGCTCCACATATTTGACTCTTGATCCGACACATGCTGGCACTGTCCTCCAAATGGTACCACAGGGGTGGTGGCATAAGGGGTTGGATTTTGGGACAGAGACCCGTTGAATGTATGCATCTCATCACTGGAAGGGTCGATTGTGCTGTAGATTGCTCCATCTGATGCTGTCATTCCAAACTTCTCTGTCTGGGCAATATAATTAGAAATGCCTGCAGCTTTAAAGGAAGAAAACAAAATGGTTACCTCTGTTGAGCAAGTTTACCTGGAATGTTGCTATCTGAAAACATAAATGTGAGATAAGTCTGAGGATAAAATGGAAGCAGGTACCATCATGACAGCACAGCAGATGGGTGGGAAAACATGACACTAATACTACACATGTATAGCCCTGTGGAGGCAGCAGCATTTTTGAGTACAGTCCTTCGCTCTGGAAAGGCAAATAGTGTGAACATGAGGAGGATTGCAGGCAACCAGACTGAAAAAGAAAATCTTACCACTGGGTGTTACCTTAAGACCAGAACCTATACTTCCAACTTCACATCAAGGTGATTAGACAAAAACACAACCATCACTGTGGTGGGAGAGAAAATGTCATACCTTCTATCCTCAGCCATGACAGAGACTACAGGCACTGGTATCCTGCAGTCACAATTAGAATAAGAACCAAAATATTAGAATTGTGGTTTAACCTTCAGGTACAAATCAAAACCAATAAGACAAAGTACCTCAAAATACACCCAAGCCCTGAACTTAATATGAGCACAAAATCCCAGTAAATAGATAAAACAGTCACTGTTTATTTAAATAAGCTTTCATCTCAAGAGGTATCATCAGAACTAATACAAACTTTTAGATCAACCTTTTTAAAACTCATCATCTAATCTAAATGGTTTTAGTTTCTGGTCCAATATTACATAATTTCTTAAAAGGTTTCCCAGTGTCTGCCCCTTGGATTTGGGATTTTATAAACAGTACCACTGATTTTTTAAAGTTTACATACCACTATGATATGACTGAATTTTTCCAACTCCTACCTGCACTATCATAGTGACCATCCACCCCCATAAAAAGAGAAACATCACTAAGGGGCAGTTAGTTAGGGTGGCTAGGATGACTTCTCGCTATGATAATTTTGAGGAACAGAGTGCAAAAATTAAAGAATTTTTTTTACAACAGGATTATCCCCCGAATTTAGTTAGCAAAGTTGAGGTGGAAGTTCGAACAGTGTGAGGAACAAAATATGTCCCTCTGCTTGGGAAAACTATGGAGGATGGTGATGAAAACAATATGACCGATGCGGCCATGGAGAAAAATTCTGAATACATTAGGTCTTTTATTATTAGGAATTACCAAAATGTAAGGGCGATTCAGAATATCATTTTGAGACATTGGCGGATGTTTTCTAAAATGCCTAATGGTCTGGAGATTTTTTCACAGCCCTTATTATGTACCTATAAGAGGGAATATAATGTTAAAGAAATTTTATAAAAAGAAACTAAAGTTAAACCTGAGTTTGAAAGTATAAAACCAAAAGAAACTTTTATGTGTGGAAGCAGTGTTCCTACATGGGTAAATGTGACACCTTAGATATTCCTAATGTTGAATAAACCTTGAAAAGTTACAAATATTGTAACTGTTTAAGAATTGGGGTAGTCTACTTGGCTTATTGTACAATGTTTTTCATGTTATGTGGGCACAACATAGAGGGTTTTATGAGCAAGAATTTATGAACATTATCATATTAGAAAGCAGAAATCAGTGCACTTTATAACGACTCCCTTGACTGTAGCAATAGTCACTTTAAATTCTGGGTTTTAGCACAGGTGGACAGTGGGAAACTTTTTTAGAACTGAAGTTCTTTGGCAGCTAAAACTTAATGCCAGTACTTCTCCTGGATTAAATGGCCACGTTTCTCTGGACTTGGTGTTGAAGTTAAGTGCTGCTAAGCTTTGAAAGATAATTAATAAGCAGTGCATTCATTTTTATGGGGTTACCAACTTCCCTAACTTATTGAATTATCACCTCAAAAATAGTTTTAATGCAAACTAATAATATTTATTATTGTACAAATTACATATGTATTTTTACATTATACTGATTTTTATAAACCAATATATTCATTGTATTTATATACGTAATTATATGCTTGTAATATTCTGTTTAATTACAATGCCTTTGATACTAAATATCTTGTTTCTACTATTTTTCTCTCTCTCTTTTCCTCCTAAAACAATCCCAGCTCTCCAATCTGAGTACACTGCTCTAAGACACAGAAACTAACAACCTGAAGAACAAAGACCCTGTCCAAACTCCCTTCAGTCTCCACAGTTGAGCAGCCTATCCCTGTACTTTCTCAGTAAAGGGAGCATGAAAGTATGTGTCTAAACTATCACGGCCAGTATAGCCTATAACTTATTATTAGATCTAGGTGGCTATAAAGCACTAGCCAGGAAAACCAGCAGCTTTACTCCCTCCCCACTCTGTAACCAATCTAATCTACTTTTTCCACCATTTAAAGACACTTAGAACCACTGCTCTTTTTCTTGCATTAGGAACCCAGACTCCCTCCTTTTTTACCATGCTTACAATAAATTAATATGGGCCACCAGGTGGCAGACATGTCCCTTCCAGGCCTTGACGCCTTCTCCTGACCTGTACTACACTATTTCTATATACTGTTTATACACACACTTGCTATTAAACTGTAGCCCATAACATCTATTTATTTTAATGGTTAGCTCTCCCATACCCTCCGAATAGCTCTATTATCTACTCTCTTAACTTTATTCCAGTATTTAGGGTTACCTACCTACTGTAATCTCTGATTCAACTGATTGTTCTTATCAGCTCCTTACCTCTCTTGTCTCTACCCGCTCCGTTCGCCCTGCGGGCTCATTCCGCTCCCCTACCCTTCCCTCATTTCCCACCCACCCCTACTGCTCCTAAGCTTATACATCCTCACCACACCCTCTTCCTCTTCAATCCAATCACAACAGTCATCTTAACATTCTACATACACCTCTCTCTAATCACCACTAGTATAACTCTTCTCCTTTAAAGAACACCAGTAAGCTTATTAGGCACTATGCAAACATGACCTTTCCAAATTCAACTAAAGCTCCTAATCATTGTCTTTCTCCTACTTTCTCTAACAGCAGCCTACCTGCTAACCTCATATGTTTGTGTCTTTCGGCTTTTCCCGGTTAGGGGTTGCCACAGCGGAAACTCCGGTCCACTAATTATTGGTAGTGGATTTTTACGTACCGGGTTACCAGCCCTGACGCACAACCTTCAACGAAGGCACGCCCCATTCACGTATGCCTCCACACAGAAGATGCTCTAGCTGAGAATCGAATGGGACAACGTCTTGCTATGAGGCGACAACGCTACTGCAGCACCACCACCGCAGTCATATGAACAGTCAAAATATTTACAGCTGAACTTCCCTAATGCACAAGTACTATACCTCTAATTAATTAAATTCCCCAGAACACATAAATATAACATCTTTACCTAGCTATTTACTTGCTAAATATTACAGACTGACCCATATCAAATACAACTACCTAAAACCTAAAAAACCTCTTCACCATTACTTTAACCTCCACAATCCCTTAAACAATCTATTACACATCTCCTTACTAGATAGGGACATTCATCTTAACCCAGGACCAGGGCATAAAACTAGCACAGAACCACAACTTCATGTTCCCTCTACCCCAAATATCCCATCTAAATCTCCCAACTCACGCTATATAGCTCACCTCAATATTCACAGCATAAATAATAAAATTGCCGACCTCCATGCTCCCCTGCATGTTCATTCCTTTGATATACTTTGTTTAACAGAAACATGGCTAAAACCCACTACACAAGATGTTGAAATTATTCCATCTGGGTACATCTTGAGACAAGACCGCAAAGTAAAAAAAGGAGGGGGTGTTGCTATCCTCTATAAAGAAGGGCTACAAATATCTATACTACATCTTGGTTCCTCTTCTGAAAACAATGCAGAAATCATTAGCACCAAACTTCAACTTAATCCCAGTAAATCCCTAAATATAATATGTATCTACCTGCCCCCTGGTAACATCACCACTCTGGAAGGTATCCTTGCTGAATTATCCACAAAAATTCCCCAAGACACAACAATTCTTGGAGACTTTAATATAGATTGGAAGGACTGCTCTACTGACTCACCAACCTCCCATATTAACCTTAATGGCTTCTCACAAACAATTAACTCCTCAACCAGAATTAATAAACCCAATAACAAAGAATCCATCCTAGACTGGATTCTAATAAATAATCACCAACAACTCTATAATGCAGGGACCCTCCCTGACGATGTAAGTGACCATTCTCTCACTTACATAATCAGGCAAAGGTCAAGCTCACACAACCCAACCATATATATAACAATAAGAAGCAACAGAAACTTTAACCCCAATAACTTCCAAGCTGAACTAAAAGAATGTGATTGGTCACCTATAAAATACCTCCCACATGATGAAGCAACAAACTACTTTAACTCAAAATTCTTAACAATCCTTAACCACCATGCACCAAAGCGTTCCATCAATATTAAATCTAAATCTGCCTCATGGCTTACAAAGAAAACCAGGCAGAAAATTCAATAGAGAAATAAAGTTTGGGCACTATGGAGAACAACTAAAAACCCCGTAGACCAACAACAATTCAGGCAAAAAAGAAATGAGACTAAGAAAGCTATACTCGAAGATAAAAAAAAACTTTTACTTCCACCTCCAACAGAACAACCAAAATAATCCACAAACGTTCTGGGCTAGCATAAACAGACTACTTCAACAAGGCCAATCCACAACACCACCCCCTATAGGATCAAATTCCGACAATCCAAAGCAAACTGCTAATGCTTTTAATACCTTCTTCAGTGAGACCACCCAAACACCTGCTAATCAACTAACAGCCGATCGCTCTTCCCTTCCAACCAAAATTACTAACTCTCTCCCAACTCTAAACCTGCAACCTGTTCCAACTTCCCTCATCTGCAACCTCTTAACTAAATTAAAACCTACTACCCCCTCAGCTGACCAGCTACCTGCTGAATACCTGTAAAAGCCAGCCAAAGTCATAGCTTATCCTGTATCATTGCTGATAAATAGAACCATACAAGAAAGCACTATTCCCACCATCTGGAAAATCTCCTACATTATACCCCTACACAAGGGTGGAAACTCCAGAGAATATTCTAACTATTGTCCCATAGCACTACTTTCCCCATTAGCTAAAATAATGGAAAAGTGCATCCACAGACAGTTACTAGACCCCCTACTCCAGAACAATTTACTGGCCAAATCTCAAACATGGCTTCAGGCCTTTCCACAGTACAACTGCACTCCTATCCTTCACTGACAGCATCAATAAAAACTGTAATAACAATCTTCTCTCTTCAGCACTTTTCATCGACCTTTCCAAAGCATATGACATGGTCAACCACCACTTACTTCTCAATATTCTAAAATCCTTCTCTCTGGACATAAAGACTATAAAATGGTTCCAGTCCTACATTGATAATAGACAGCAGGCAGTGCTATGGGACAACAACCTTTCATCCCATCTCCCAGTTACCCTAGATGTTCCTCTGGGCTCTATATTGGGCCCCCTCCTTTTCTCAATATTTATCAATGACCTCAACTTATCTACTCCTTTAACTAACTGTGTACAATACACAGATGCTTCAACAATAATCTGCTCAGCTAAATCTCAATCCCTACAGACTCTAACTCAGACAATGTGCAATAAAACAGAAAATTGGTTTCTACAACGCTGCTTCTTCTCGGACCCCAAAAAAGCCAAACTCCTCCTCTTCACTCCTACCCATAAATCACTCCCAATGAACCTTTCAGTCTTATCCAACAATGGTACACTCATATCTCCCGATCCAACAACTAAACTTCTAGAGGTAACCATTGATAACCTGTACTTTGAAACCCATATCAACAATACCATAAAAACTGTCAACAGGAAACTAAGCTCCCTCTATAGGATAAAACCCTTTTGCTCCCCACTAGCCAGAACCACTATTGCCTATTCCCACCTTATCTCCAAACTTCTCTATGCTTCTTCCATATATACTAACTTGTCAAAAAATAACCTTAACAAGGTAGCCAATGCTTACAATAGCATTGCCAGATTTGCTACTGCTTCCTCCTTTAGGACCCATCACTGTCATAACCTGAAACCATTAGGCTGGTTAGAGCTTCTGAATCAGATTCACTTTAAACAACTCAACATTGGGCACAAAACCCTTTTCCAACCTATCAGTACCCCAATACTTGCAAGTCTCATTACCCAATATAAGAACCTTTCAACTTTATGCTCATCTAATAAGCTACTAGTATCATACATGTAAATCTAATAACATGGCAGGAGATGCTCTGTTCTCAAATGCAGTTGGAAAGTATTGGAACCAACTCCCACATGAATTTACATCACTGCCTACATATGCACTTTTTAAACACAATCTGAATCTCTATCTTAAAACCCCATTGGTTATGTCCCTGTACAAATCCAGGACTAATCTCATACTATATCCCAAATACCCTCTCCTAAGACCTAATTCCTGCTCTATCTGTGTCTTTTTAGATCAAGGCTTATCCTTGGCAAAAACATATCTTATCTAATGCTTGTAACATGTTTTTTGTATAAACTGTGAAGATTCCTGAACTGCTTAAAATTTGTAGTATTTAACTGTATAACAACTAGTACCTGTATGTTAGTAGTCTAGTAATCTCTTGGAGCTTATCTCCCTGGGACTCTACTGAAAATGGACATAAATCCAGTTAGACTATCCAGGTCAACAAATGTAAAATAAAATAATAAATAAAATAAAAATAAATAAATATATATGTAATATATTTTCTTAACCGGAGCAATTTAATAATTAAGTGATTCTTTTTTTATTGTACTTTAAAATTCGATTTGTAGTATATGCTGTATGGCTGTCTGTAGAGAAAATTATGTAATAGGGGATCGGAAACTGAGCACCAATTAGATTAGATGAGGGGTTTTAAAACGGGTGATCTAAATGTTTGTAATTGTTCTGATGAAGTGAATTTTGAGACAAAAACCCTTAACTTATTTAAATAAAACTGACTATTTTAACCATTTAATGGGATTTTCTGCTCATATTAAGTTCAGGGCTTGGATGCATTTTTTGAGGCACTTTATGTGTACAGTTAGAATAAGCACTTCTTAATTCATTGCCCTTTCTTCAGAGGATCTGTGCTCTCTTCAAACTACTTAGGCTGTAATATGCCGATTGACTACCATGACTATCCATACAGAACAAACTGTTCACACTTGGAAAATGCAATGTGACTACAATTCAAACAAAAATATCATCTCCTTCGAGTTCTAATGCACAGACGTGCACAATAGCTTTACTGCTCTTGTTGAAGAGAGCACAGATCCTCTGAAGAAAGGGCAATGAATTAAGAAGTGCTTATTCTAACTGTACACATAAGTCATTCACCTCCATACCCTTCAGGAAGATTCTTAACAGTGGAAGAATAAGGGGAAAGACCCTGCAACCACTGCTCAGATGCAGAAAATACCTCCTCTAGCTATGTCCTTTACACTAAAAGCAGAGCACTAAGCACAGTTTCTCCATACTAGGTCCAAAGTCTGGCACTCCATCCACCCCGCCATTAGAAACCTTAACAGCTGCCACAAATCCCAAACAAATTTTAAGGCCAATTTAAAAAGGCTGCTAATGATAAATGTTTTAAGGGCAGTGGAAGAAAGAAACCAGTGACAGAACAATATTTTATTTATTTATTTTATTTATTTTTTTATTTATTTTTTATTTTATGTTACATATGTTGACTGGGCTAGTCTAGCTGGATACATGTCCATTTTCAGTAGAGGCCCGGGGAGAAAAGCTCCAAAAATAAAATAATACATACATTAAAAAGTAATAGCAGATAAAACTTACAAAAAAACTAAAAAAGCAGTTCTTACAAAAAACTTTTTTTTTTTATATATAAAATACATTAGTCTTAGCAAGGATAGAATTAGCAGTAAGCATGAATGGGTATTGTACATGAGATACAATATTGATGTATACATACATTTTATCTATAACAACATGGTATTTTGATTCTTAAGGTAAAAATTATAAATTTAGGAGTAGTTAGTTTAAAAGGAGAAAGGTTAGTCAGGGTTAGTACAGGAGCATACCCAGTGTGTCTTAAGAAATAGCTTTAGATTCTTTTTAAAGAGTGAAAGAGAATTTTGTGTTGTGAGTTCAGTGGGTAGTAAGTTCCATTGCTTTCCTACAGAGTTAGAGTACAAGCAGTCACCTGCTGAGTGATTGGATCTTGAAGTATTGATCAACAGTTTATCTGAGGAGCATAGGTTCTTATTATTATAAGGTGTAATGATGGAAGAGAGTATAGGAGTGTTGGTGGGTTTATACAGGGCATTGTGGACTATGGGTAGCTGTAGAAAGTGAAGCTGGTTCTGAAATTCTAGCCAGTCTAGTTGTTTTAGATTCAGACAGTGATGAGTTCTGAAAGGAATGCCTATGGCAAATCTAGCAATATTATTATAGGATTTGGCCAGTTTGTTGAGGTTGTTTTTAGAAAGGTTAGTATATATAGGGCTTTGCTGCTCTTGTTGAATACTTTTACAATTCATTTGCCATGAGCATTAGTGTATAACTCTTTGCAAATAACTGTGCTGATTTGTCTATGCATGGGCTAAACTCTTGGCTAGGCTTATACAGGCCTCAGGGCCACTAGCCAAGTAACTTCCTATGATCCTGTGATCTTATATGTTCTAAATATTTGTTACTTTCTCTTCTTTTCCTCTTCTTCCAAATTCACCTTTCATCGTAATCTCCCAAACTCCCCTGTACTTCAGGATACCTACTTTCTGTAACCTTTTTTCTCTATTCCACTGTCTCCTATCTTACAATTTAACCTTAAAATTTAATTTCTGGTGATGTTAAGCACTAGTATTTTAAATTTATGGCTATTGTTAGTATTTAAATTCGCTTCCTGTTATAGTTTGATTTATTGATATTGGTTGCTGATATTTTTTTTTACTTATTGTATATCTTTTTGTTCATTTGTCTTTGTTGAAATGGAAAAGTCCAACTGGGTAGGACCCATTTTCAGCTGAGGCTCAGGGAGAATAGCTCTGTAACAGAACATTTATCTCATTAAAGCCTATAAACAGCTTTTTGGTATACTTCTAGTTCATGCCCATAACTCCTTATGGTGTCCAGTCTTCTTTTTTGGGTTACCTATTCATATTGCGTCTTGTTGTTGTCCACCTTTAGACAAACATTTTTCATAAACCTGAAGATTGGTGAACAATATGATATTGTATAGTTTTTGTATTAATTGTTTGTACTACCTATAAAAATACTATTTAAAGTTGTTTAGCACTTTAACTTGTAGATTGGATCATACCTCATTCCAGTTTTGAATAGAGGTGTAATATAACCAAGTTATTATATTTTGGCAACTATAGGAGCATAATTTTTATGCATTGAAGAACTAGCAGTGATAATGTTTAATATAATCTTGCTACAACAATATCTTTGAGTAATTTTACTATCTTTATTTAATTTTATTTATTGGTAGGCACACTTAATTATAACATAGCTACCTAGAGTGGAGTATACCAGGAATGGATAGCCTATTACGTATACTGCCTATAGCATTTTTTGAAACATGCAATATAGGTAATTTCTGTATTAATGCATAGTTATGTACGTATAATCCTGGCAACCCGTATAACGCTAGTTGATGTACTCACCTTTTGAATGGCAGTAGATATATTGTTTACATAATTCCTATACAAAACTCACATTAGTTACGCTGTGTGGTTTATATAAGTCATAGCAGTTCAGATTTAATAGCACATAAAAGCCATTTTATCTTATACATGTTTTATATACTTTTATATGCTTTTTTTGAGCTGTAGTGTGTTTATAGAAGTCTTTCCTCCATTCATACAGTATATTTTGTACAGCGAACTAGTTAATAGAATTTTAAATGATAGTATACTTCATATGAATATAGAGTGTTAATAATTAAATAATTATACAATTTTGTATTTTAGACTATTCGGAGAAGGATGATTACCGGTAATACACCGAGACATTTTATACATATATTTTATAAAAATGTATTCTATACGGGGCAAGATAAAATATGTGTGAGTTTACAACAAAGATGGCATTTTGCATTGTATATGCTTCAATATTACAGCCACTTGGTGCATATGGTTATAGTTCTTGATTATTGTTATGAATGCACATATGCTAATCCAGATGGAGGTAACACAATATTAATTTTATTATTTTTACCGTTCTACACTATGGAATTGTATATTGGGAGATGTTTTAGCCTTAAATAAAATGTTTAGATAGAAATATGTACTTGTATATTTAGGAAAGGTTTTTGGATGCATTTTGAATGTTTTCATTAGCGTTTATTTAGAATGTTAGTTAACATGTGTAGAAAGCACATCATAGTTTTTAGCCACGATGTATCTTTAAAACTGTGATTACCTAAGATTACATCACTGGTTACGTGATGATGATGATCTCATATAAAAGGCTGATTGAAAAGATTTTTTAAAAAATAACGGTCTGAAGAAGCATTTGTGAAAGCGCTAACCTCGTATACGTTTATTAAACCAGTTTTTACAACGAAGTTTATCAAATTAGTTATTTATAATGGAGATTGATCTTTTATTTTGAGTGGATTATATGTCACAAGTGTATGACATTACGAGGAGTCATATCCATGGTTACCCCACAGTTTTAACATGCTAATCTTGTACACAAGTAGTCTGACACTAGGAAGCACAGCTCTAACATGATATGATAATTCTCTGCACCAGTACTCTAATATCAGGCATCACAGTTTTAACATGCTAATCCTGTATGCAAATACTCTGATATTGGGAAGTAGAGTTTTAACATGCTAATATTGTACCAAATACTCTGAGGACAAGAAATACAGCTTTAGCATGTTAATTCTATACTTAACTCTAAAGTCAGGAAATACAATTTTAACATGTTAATGCTGTACAAAAGTACTCCAAAATCAAAGGCAGATCTTTACCATATTAATTCCTTGTAGGAGCCATTCCCCACAGATAGAGTGCTCGAAAAACAGCGAAACAACCCTTAATTGTTGCATATTGTAGACAATACTTCACTCCCCACTGGGCAAGCAGTCTCACCCTGTGAGTTCTAAGGGACTGAGAAACCCAGAAAAATTGGGAGTGTCCAGGATTACTTAAAACAACCGCAACTGATTAACGGGTCCACACCTTCCCACCATATAGTGCATGTAGGTGACTTTCCTAAGCACCTAAGCTTAGCTAACTACATATAGTTTAATGATCTGGTGTTAAGTTAACTATTCCTGCTCTGGGCAAGCATGCTACCAGGTGACCCTCAAATATTTCACCTTATCTAGCAGTCCATTTCCGTTCCCTGATCTTATGTAGTGCTTTTGTTTTATCTTTAGCTTACCCTGTCTAAACTCCTGATGTAAAACCCTTACCTTTTCTTCAGTACTAGCCTGTAGTTCTGGTCCTGTACAAACCCCTAATTTCTCCTTCCTCTGCTACTGAAACAGGCTACATACCTGTAGAGCTCCTACAGCCTTGATTGTCTTTCTCAGTTACTTTCTGCTGCAAGTTCATCCCCCATGGGGTTACATAGGAAAATAGCAGCACTGGTTAGGTACTCACCTGCCCGGGAATTACCCCACCACAACATCTGGTGTGAGGTTTTAAGTATAGGTTCATAGGTGTGTACTAGACTAATGGCCCTGGCATTACAAGCCTAGCCCATAGGATTACCCTGGCATCATGCCACCCGACCTTAGTTCCCAGTGCCTCTGTCAAGTAAAGCCACTGGAGTGATTCCTGGGGTGAATTTTCTATTTCCCATCCACTCATCAAGATTTCTCTTGAAGAGGGCCAGTGAGGTGCTCTGCTTGACATAGATGGGTAGTCTCTGGGTTATGAACCTGTCCCTCCAGCATATTTTGTTGATTGTGGTAATGAGGTTAAGGTCTATGGAGCATGTGGTGCAGAGGGATTGGGATTTCTTTAGATGTAGTATTTCTAACACAGCTGGGTCAGACATGGCTTTGTAAGTTAAGCAGAGATTGCCTCTAAGTAGGCGATATGAGACAGAGAATAGTTGGAGTTTTTAAGTCTGTCCATATAGGACAAATGTTTAAGCCCTAGGATCCTCTTTGTGAGGTACTTTTGTGGCCTCTCCAATTGTTGCAGGTGTTTAGTAATATATATGCCAAATGGGGAATTGTACTCAATGACTGGCCTAACGAGGGATGAGTAGAGGGAGACAAAACTCTTAAATAATGAGATGTGCCACATAGAAGGACTTTCTGACCACAGTGGCAATGTGGTGGTCAAAAGAGAGGTTGCTGTCAACTTATGTTCCCAGATCTCTTAAAATTCCTTCTGTGTTCAGTGGACTACCATCAATGTGGTAATTCATGAGAACATGTTTTTCCCAAAGGGGATGACGACACATTTTTTGGCATTGAACTTAAGGCCATGGTTCTGACACCAGTCGTTGGTCTCAGTGAGGCCTTTCTGTAGGAAGTCAACATCACTTGGGGAGTTAATAATATCACCCAACCTGCAATCGTCTGCAAACTTTCTCAGCCAGAGTCCCTTTGTGTTGTCCTGGACTTCAAAAAGTAGATACCAAACAGGACATGACCAAGGACTGAACCCTGAGGTACTCCACTCATGACTGCTAGGCAGTCTGACTTGGAGTCAGCTACTTTTACTCTGTGGATTCTACCCATGAGCCAGTTTGCAACCCACTTAGTGATATAGGGGTTAATGCCTAGCTTAGTGAGTTTTTGGGAATAGTATCAAAGGCCTTGGCCCGATCAAGGTAGGCTGTATGAACCACCTTGCCTTCATCCACAGCTCTGGTGAACTCAAATAAGTTGAGCAGGCATACTCTACCCTTCACAAAACCAAACTGTGAGGGATCCAGAGTTTGGAGGTTCTCTATATCCTTGTTTATTAGGTCCATGATGATGTGTTCCATAGCTTTGCATATCAGACTCGTCAGGCTAATGGGGCGATAGTTCCCAGGTTCTGTAGTCAATCCTCCTTTGTGGAGAGGGATGAATGTAACAGTCCACCATTTGGTAGGGTCAAAGCCTGAGGTGAGGCTGTGATTTAACAGGGCACACAGGTGAGGTGCCAGTTCACTCTGTAGTTCATGTAGGACACAGCCAGGGATATTGTCAGGTCCCACAGAAGCTGTATTCTTGGCCTTGGACAGTGCTGTTTTAACCTGTGCAGCAGTAATACTGGGTGCCTGGCAATCTACTGGTATTGTGATGGTCCTTTGGGGGGGGGTTAAAGTTGGCACTGAATCTGTCGGCCAGTATATTGGAAATATCTGTTGGCTTGGTATAAGGAGGTACCATTGTGCAGTAGCTCAGAGCAAATTTGGGTATTGCTGTGGAGATTCTTTACATAACTATAGAAGGCCTTGTTGTTGTCTTTACTAGCTGCTGCAATTCTGTTTTCATAGTTAGCTTTAGAGGATTTGATGAGGGATCTCAACTTTTTGTTGAGGCTAATAAGGGAGTTTTTCCAGTCTTGGGACTTCACCTTATTCTGCATCAGTTTCCTCCTTCTGTTGTAGCGTTTGTTTATGGCAGGGGACTACCAGATCGGCTTCCTTTTTTTGGAGGAGAGCATCTTGATTCTATTGGGTATGGCGAGATCGATGCATTTGTGTACGTGTTCATACAGTGCACTGGTGTATGATTCGGCAGTCATGCAACTATTCTCCATTTGCTTGGGTGCCATGAAGTTAGCCACCTCTGTTTTTCGGAGCTCAAAGTTAGCTTTGGAGAAGTTTTTCATGGTGGTTACCTTTGCAGGAGGTGAGAGGGATGTGGATTTCCAAGGTGAATAGTTTGTGGTCGGATCTAACCAGGGAGGAGTTGACTACTGGTGTACAGTAACGGTCACCCATGTTAGTAATGAACAGGTCAAGGATGTTGCTACCTCTAGTGGGGGTAAGAACAAGCTGGTCCAGGGCATTGGAATTAATGAGTTCCAGGAAACATTGGGGAAGTGTATTGGTACACGAGTAGTGTTCCAGTTAATGGAGGGGTAGTTGAAGCTGCCCAGTATGAGAGTGTTAGGTTGGACCCTAATATTCTCTAGGGTGCTTAGAAACATGGAGTGTGAGTCTTGGGACATGCTTGGGGACCTATAGCAGGCCACAACCTGAATCGCTGTCTTACCCTACATGTTAGCTGCACCTGAAATATCTCAGATGCATTATGTTGTGCTACCAGTCTGGAGGTTTGTGCATCCTTTATGAATATGGAAACACCACTGCCTTTGGAGCTTCGGTCCAAGTTCTGGGGCCGAAAGGTGTGAAATGAGTTATAGCCTGGTAGTGCAGGGGTGCTTTCTGCTGCCTTGAACTAGGTCTCAGTTATGGCACAAATGTTGATGTTCTCCATTTTAAGGAGTGCTTTGACTGACTGCATTTTGAAATTTAGACTTCTAGCATTGAGCAACATGGCTCTCAGATTGCATTTGTTTGTAGCTGTTACAAATTCAAACAAATTTAGTCTTTGAAACACCACCTAAAAGGCACTACATGGGGTGGCAAAAGCCTTGGCCAGTATCTGGAAGCCCAGGGGTGACAGATGTAGGCCATCTCTGGCAAAGCATCGAGGTTTGTCAATCATGTAATTCCAGGCAGACAGATACTGGATCCTCTTAGAATGACACCAGAAACTTAGCCAATTGTTGAAATCAATCATTTTTTGCTTGTACTGTGGTATCATTCTGGGTGATGGTAAGATCCTGCTCAGAGCTAAGGTCATACCCGCCTGGGCTATATAATCTGAGAGCTCCTCCATGTCTCTTTTCATGTAGTCCAGGGAGGTACATATCAAGTCATTCACACCCACATGTACAATGACAGAGTCATATTTGTACCTGTTGTTGAGGGACCTGAGTGGTGCGTTATGTGGCGGTTCCTGGTACCTGACAGGCAGCTGACTGTTACTTTCTCCTTATTCAACCTAGTGAGTGGGACATCAGTGTGTATCAATATCGAGTCACCTATGACTAGTGTGTTGGGCATGCTGTTTTGCCTTACAGGCTTTGCTTGAGTGGCACACTGTTTAGGAGAGTTATGTGTCTCACGATTAGTGTTGTGTTGTGGTGGTCGAGTACATTTCTGCCTTGGAGGTCTCTGCTGTATAACCAGGTAAAACACACCATTTTCAAAAATCCCTGCAATCCTTGTAGGAGCCATTCCCCACATAGAGAGTGCTTGCCCAACAGTGAAACAACCCTTAATTGTTGCATATTGTAGCCAATATGCAAGTACACTGCTTAATTTTAAATACTGTATCGTTGTGCTCACATTGAAAAGTTGTTGTAGTTTAGGGCAATATCCATTATATTTTGATATATTATGGTCATTGCTGTAATAGGAGTTAAAATGAGCTTCATGCTACTGTGTTACATATCTAATTGCCCTCGTTTGAGTAAAACAGCTCTGAATTTATGAAATGTTAACCTGTTTTTGTAGGGGCATTTCTACAGGCTTTTTTTGCCTTTTACCCGTAACTGTGAGACAAGCTCAATACTACTGTTAACAGTAGAACCGCGTATGTCTGGCTCTGTGACAGTTATGCAATTGCAGCAGACAGGAATTAGTGTTAAGGGTAGCCTTGTGCCTATATAAGGCTAAAGTAATAGCCCTACATAGACCTCAAAGGATTTTTACATTGACCACCTTTCCCTTGTGCTGCACTTGTAGTTCCCTGCATATACATAGAGCATACTTTAATCTTATGGTCTGTATAGCAAGCACAAAGTGCCGGTTTGTCTAGTAAGCACCAATTGGATTGGAAATAGCTGTTTACTCCCCACTTTTTCCTTATATTCTGTATCTTTTTCCTTCCCATTCAGGGACTGAGAAACCCAGTAAAATTGGGAGCATCCGGAATTGCTTAAAATAGCAGCAACTGATTACTGCCCCACACCATCCCACCATATTGTGCATGTAGGTGACTTTCCTAAGCACCAGGTTAGCTAACTAGATATAATTTAATAATCTGCTGTTAAAGTTAACTATTCCTGGGCAAGCACGCTACCAGGTGACCCTCCAATACTTCACCTTATCTAGCACACCATTTCCTTTCCCTGCTCCTACGTAGTGCTTTTGTTTTATTTTTAGCTTACCCTGTTTAAACTCCTGATGTAAAACCCTCGCCTTTTCTTCAGTACTAGCCTACAGTTCTGGTCCTGTACAACCCCCTAATTTTTCCTTCCTCTGCTACTGAAACAAGCTACATACCTGTACAGTTCCTAGAGCCTTGACTGATTGTTTTCTTGGTTACTTTCTGCTGCAGGTTTGTCCTGCTCCATTCATCCTCACTGTGCTCAGGCTCGCTCTGCTCCTCTACCCTATGCCCAATTCTCACCCACCCCCACATACCCTTAATTTATTTTTCATCTGTCCTGTCTTCACCCAAATAATTATTCGATCACACTACATTCAAACTACACACTGCACTCAAACCTCCTACATCTCACCATTCACACCAATCCCCTTTCTCCCTATAGGCATAAGCCACTCCCTTACCTGCACACCACACTCTCCTCTCCATTCTGTTACTCAAACTTTTAAACCCCTCTTCCACCAACCACACAAACCATGCTAACTAATCCACTAATAACTTCATTTATTTTATTACTATCTCTCTTTACATCATACCATTTCAGCATCCATTATCTCAAACCGGCATTAACCCCCTCCTGTATATATAACACACTCTCAAATATTACATTCACTACCATCACTCCTCCTTTATATACCTCCATCTCCCACTGTTTCCACTACAAAATACTTCAACTATCCTCCCCTGTAAACTTAGACCTAAACATTCACTCATTTTAAATTAACATTACCCACCCAAACACAACTTACTACATACTATCCTCTAACTAGCAGGTGACATCCACCCTAACCCTGGGCCAACTCCACCAAACCCATCCTCATCAAAACAAATACCCCCACCTACCCCATTAAACAATACTCCCACACACACAGTACACCCCATCCTCTCTCCCTACCCTCCAATCTAACAAACACCTATCCATTATGGTGATAAACATCCAAAGCCTTGCTAATAAAATTACTGACCTTCATGCTTGGATCTCCCAGTATTCTTCCCACCTACTTGTACTATCTGAAACCTGGATGAAACCCCATACTCCCAACTCTGAAATCCTTCCCCTTGGATACATGTATCGATTAGACAGGACCGCCAAAAAATGTGGAGGTGTAGCAATTCTTTACTCTCAAAACCTCTCCTTTTCCCCCATTTCTGATGGCCTACCTGATTTTCACTCAGCAAAAATGCTAATACTAAACTATCACCTAAACAACTTGCCAGTGCTGCCATTTAAATTCCACCAGGCAAGAACATCCAAATTCTTAAAAATATATTCGCCTGGATATCTCAAAACCTACCCTATGAAACTTTACTGTTAGCAGATGTGAATATAGACTGGAAACCCCTTGAATCCCCTTCACATTTGTTCGGTTTCACCCAGCTCATCACCACCACCACAAGACTCTCCAAACACTCCAATCAAGGCACAACAATTGACTGGATCATCTGTAACAGCCCCCAACATTATCACAACCACCCTCATCACTACCTGATACACTAAGTGAACACGTATCCATTAGCATAGTGAGATCTCCACCCCAACAACACAAACCACATCGATATAAAGTCGATCATAAACTCAATGACTTCAATCCCTCTTCTCACTGATAGCCTCTCTGCCATAAACTGTTCCATCCTCTTGATGAAGCTGCACTAGAATTCAGCTGCATCTTTCTAAATACCCTCGACTCATTAGCCCCACATAAAATAAGAATATCAAACTATGCCCCTGGCTTAGTAAAGACTCTCACAAATTAATGCACAAAAGAGATAATGTCTGGAAAACCTGGCTAAAAGTAAATCTTCCAATCACCTCCAACTATTCAAAAAAACCTGGGAACCAGACTAAAAAAGAAATATATAATAATAAAAAGTCCTTTTATGCTAAGACACAAACCTCCACTCATTTAAAAACTAGAATCTAGACAATTCCTTGCCCAAGCCTACCTCCTTCCTAGCCTCCTCTATGGTTCACCAGTCCTCAGAAAACTTATATCCTGTCTACTCTCAAACCTGAGCAGACCTACAATAACATTGACAAATTTGCAGCCAACCTTCCTAACCCAACCCACCACTGCTTAGCCCTCCACAAGTTACAAAGGCTTGAATTCTCCCATCACATACAATTGTCCCAACTACTTCTAACCCACCACATATTTAACAAACCCACTTCCTGCCCCTCCCTCGCAAACCTAGTCTCATACTATTCCCCCTGCGCTCTCTCCGTAGCTCAGAGAAACTTTTCTTAGAAACACTTACACCTAAATTGAACATTGGCAATCTCCTATATAAATCACCTATAACCAAAATTTGGAACAACTTACCCTCTAACCTGGGAAACATCATTCAGGCAACAAGCTTCAAAAAAGACCCGAAAGTATTTTCCAGAAAAATTGGATCTGCCCATGCTAGGATCCGACTTGATCACCCTTCTGCTCCATAACTTTTCTATCATTGTCAAATTTTCCTAACCTCTAAAATTCCTGACTGATAATTGCATAATCCTTATCGCACTGTATGCAATACCAAATACATATGTTTCACCAATAATCTCTCTAGCAAGTCTGTAAAAGTAAATGCTATTTAACCATAGTGTGTATGGTATCTTTTGTACATTGTATGCTATGCTTTTCTACTTATTCTTGTGTTAATATGTATATATCAATGTAGTGGAGCTTTTTTCCTCGGGTCTCCACTGAAAATGGGTAATATTTTGCCCAATTAGCCCAACCCGGTTAACAAATGTGAAATAAATAATTAATAAATAAATATTCACAAGTACTCTAAAACTAGGACACACAGCTCTAACATATTATTCTTGTAAACAGGTATTCTGGAGTCATGAAGTATAGCTTTAACCTATTAATGCTGAAGTAAATTTAACATGTTAATTCTGTACACGTATACTATGATATCAAGAAGTACAGTTTTAACATGCCAGTCCTGTACATAAATACTGTGAAATTAGGAAGTCAGCTTTAACATGTTACTCCTGTACACAGGTACTTTGAAGTCGGGAAATGCAACTTTAACTTGGTAATCCTGTGCATTTCTTTTTATAAGCTTGCATTTGGCCAGTATAAGGTGCTGTACTGTGTTATGCTTGTTCTCACACTGTGAATGTCATAAGAGACGATCAGTTACTTAAGCCTTCAACAATTCATTTATCTTTAAGTCCTATTATTTCTAATGCAGAATCTTTCGGTTTCTGAGCTATCAATTTTTTAAGCCTTGATCCAATTTTCAAAATGTTTGATATTCTTAAGGATACCAGCTAGAGTTCAGTATTGCCCTCTTCGTTAAACTGCATTTCCTTGTTCCATCCATTAAGTGTCCTTTACCAACAGTCATATTTTGTCCTTCAGCTCAGGTCTTGCATTAGACTTAGCAGTGCAGCATGCCATTTCATGTTTTTTTTTATTTTATTTGATATTACTGTTACCCAGGTAAGCTGACTTAACACGTGTCCCTTTTCATGAGTGATCTGGGAACACTGTCTGATGACGTGACTTGGTCCCAGTAACAAAGAAGGCAAAGGGAGGGTGAGGGAATCAACCCCTGGGCTATCGAAGATGCTTTCACAGAGTTCATAGCTTACTCCTCTTCTCTGATTGCTTGGATGTTCCACTTTCTTTCCTCTCCTGCAAGGTGTGCATATCAAGCCCTCATACCCCAGCCTTGCCATACATTCTTTTTCTGTGACTTCATTTTATACATATGTAATCTTGTTTTCTTTGAGCAACCTCCAGACCCTGGACAAGTATTCCAAATGAAGCCTGTTTGCACATACAAACACTAATGCAAACTCACATTCCACCCTGTAGATGTAAAAGTAGAAGAAACAGATGTGGCAGCACCAAGATTCAGCAGGTACTTGAAAGGGATTTCTCTAAACAAATGGTGCTAGGAAGAAATAGCTTTCAGGGGTCAATGACAAGAATTAAAAGATTGTGTCTTGTCTGACTGATGTGTAACATCAGTCTGTATGCCATCACTGCATTTTGAAGTACTAAACCTCTAAGAATGTAACAGGAATACAACACAACTATGGACTTTTTGGAGGATGGTATTAAGGAAAGGAAAGTAATAATCCATGGAATGTCTGAAAAGCAGTGAAGGGAATTCAGATATTTGGTTAAGCTTACATGTTCCCTATACAATTATACAAGCACAATGTGAGGTCCCAGGAACAATTGTCTTGACATGTGAAATGTCTGGTTGACATTAAAAGTGTGGAATTATGGATAACCTGGACAATGATCAGACAGACAACGCACTACAAAACATGGACATCAGGGGTGAAGATAAAAGGCATGGCTACTTGTTTGGAAGACAAGACAACACAGAATGAAATGCACAGCCTCTAATGTAATGGCAAAGGACTGAAAGGCACAATGCTTAGCTTATGGTCAACAGGATCTGAATTATGACACTTCTGAATTGTCAGTTATAACATAGTGTTTAATATCAGATAAGTTTTCAGTTTCTATTTTAAAATTGACCACAGCGCAGAGATTCTCACCATTGTAGTATCGATCGCTGGAGTCTGCGTTTGTAGCACAACACGCCACTGCCATATCTTTTCCATTCCTCATTAAGTTTGTGGCTGGCCAGGAATCAGCTAGCCAAGGATAGTTGCTCATGTTAGTGGTGAGCATTCCAGGTCTAGGGAAAAAAAGATAAAGTAAGACCACAATATAACCTGTATTATGTAACCTTACATAGTCTATGTTTGTAAAACATATAAAGACCCCTGTGAATACTCGGCAGTTGTAATGAATATGCAATGATTAAACACCATGTTTCAAGCTCATGTCATTACACAAGCTGTTTTCCATAAACTATAATTATAAAGCTATTTCTAATCAGATCATACCAAAGTGTGGGTGATGCATTACAGTCACGGAAAGGCACTGAGTGTCACATCCACTACAAGGTGACAGTATATATACACAACTCATACTAAATGTTACCTCTTCAATATTTTATTACTAAGGTAAGAAAAACAGCATTATTTTTACTACAGAAATTATACTGCAGATGCTTTGGATGTAAAGCTGTGATCCCTGCTTTTACAGAATGCAGTGCAATACAAATGATAAATACATAAAAACACTTCACAGGAGGTGGACTACTGTAGCAACCCTCAGCAAGAAAGCATCTTTGTTGCAAGTTCAGAGTCTGTTTCCTAACCAAATCACTGTAGGTGACATCATTCTTAGCACTTTCACAAGACAGCTAATTGTCATTACTATTAGATTTAAACACTGCCCTTATCAGTGGATAGTCTAGCATGACCAATGTTTGCTTGAAGTACTGCATTCTGTCTTCTATATCAATGCCTTAGTTTGAGGAAGACACTAAAAGCTACGTTTGACCTTGAAGAATAAAAGAGAAATACACTTGTAACAAGACAAGTATACTCTGAATACAAAGGGAGGGGTACATGGAAAGAGAGAAAAACAAACATTTATGACATAAACAGAACATGTTAGAGAGACAGATATGTGCCCCACAGGATCTCTGCATACTTTTCCTATCCATGTAAAACAGAGTCTATCTCAGACTCTATTCAAACAAAACCTTGACAATTGGATGGGAAAACATAAATTTACTTCCGGACTGGCCCCCTTGTCCCTTATGGACAGAGGCCATCAATAAGAAAAGTATTATCCTTACTGATACCTCCTACTAACATGCTCCCACCTATGATATTCGGGACTCAAATGGTTTTTGGTACATGGCTAGGCTTGCAGAGGCCCTACTGGTCATTAGTCTAGTAACAACTTATGAACCTATGCACACAACAAAAGTAAGGCAAACAGGACAGAAAAGACAGAAAATGAATCCATCATCAGATTAGTACCGCAAGCCCACTGAAGAATGTCATACAAATCCTGCATTCTCTACCTGCTCTAGGAAAGGTTCATGGCTGTCTCATGCAGGCTTAAAATGATTACTGTTCTCATTTCTATATCTTTTCTGAAAAGTTGTTACATGCAGTTGCACTAGGATAAAATACTTTCTATAATCACCTCTTTGCTATGCTCTGCAAGCTTCAGATATTGGCCTCTTATTCTTCTATATCTATTTTTGTAAGAAATTGTTTCTTGTACTTTATTTCCCCAAAAGACACTTCAATGTTTCTGCCTTTTCCCCTTCTCTGATTGTTTTCTCCCATGATTTATATATATAAACTTCAGATGGTATATGTTGTTGAATAATGTCTGCCATTTCTGCAACCTCACTTGGGCAGCCTATATCCTACCAACATTTGTGAGGTGACTGGCTTTCCAGAACTAAGTGCAGAGATCCAGGTGTGAACTTACTAATTATTTAAAAAAGGTAAATAACTTCATGTTTTGCAATGCCCATGTCTTTTCTTAAATAAGTCCACTCTTCAGCCCTTCCTTCTTAACTGCCACGGCTTAGTATGTGACCAAATTTGCATCAGCTGACTTTATTACTCTCAGGTTTCCTAGTTGGCACAGTGCCAACAGCAGCCATATTATCTCTTTACAAGTCTGTTACCTGTATGTATTATGCTTCACATTTTAGCAATTAATCATACATTCAGTCATTTTTCTAACCTTACAAAATATTTTCTTACAAAATAAGACACACCATTTTATACTAGTGTTCTTGGATACACCTGATAAAGACATGCACATGTACTTCCCTTGAGTCAATCTGCAATGCCATTTGCACAGACAATAGAGCTGGCTGGCCCCAGAATCAAATACTGCAGTGGCTCGTCTGTAAAATATTAGGTATGTGAGCACTCATTACATCAGTTATATGATGCCTATTCACTGGGATCAAGGGATCCACAGTCCCCTATGATCCTCAGACCCTAATACTAGCTAAAACAGTGTCTTAAACTGCAAGAAAACATACTAACTGATGAGGTTATAATTTAATATTGCAAAAAAGTTAAACAAAAATGGATTTTCTTGTAAAAAATGATGGCCTCTACTCTGTTTCCTAACTGATGATGAAACAAGTACTTGAAAGGCAAAAGATTCTTCAAAAGTGCACAAGAAAACATGAGCAGTGAACTCCCAAAATAAACACCACAGAAATTATTGTGCATTACCTTCAAAAAGAAGACAAAAACAATATCAATTTTGTGAAAAAAGTGCTATTCTTATGATTTGTTGTAAAGGTGGGTCGGTAGTAGTCATGGACTGGTCCGTGTATTTGGTGGAAGCCGAAAGACAATTAATGGATTGTAGATTCTATTTAAAAATGTCTGTCGATCCAACCAAAAAATTCAAGCAGGAGATTCATGAGTTCTTAAGCTTAGCAGTTGAGGAAGGTATCATACCTTCCAAAACTTTGCATCATTTGATGTTCTCCGATCCCCTACCTCAATATTTGTTACACAAGAAAATTTAACACAACCCCTAGGCAGGCCCATTGTTTCTGGTAATGGTTCGTTGAGCCTCTATCATCTTTTTTGACAATGTACTTTAAGCCACTATTAAAAGAGGTTAGGTCTCGTATCCAGGACATGACTGAATTTCTAAATATAATTTCAGATACGCATCTAGAGCCAGGTGGTTGATGTGTACTTTATATGTTACATCTTTGGGCATGAGTATTCCACGGTGGGCTGGACTGGCTGCACTGGAATTTTGGTTGTATAGTTCTGGTTTTAATACCTTTCTCCTCTGCTAACTGAACATATTTTGTCTAAGAATGTTTTCTACTTTAATGGCAGTTATTATCGACAACTTAAAGGCATAGCAATGGGTGCATCATTTGCACCCATTTATGTTGATCTCTTTATGGGCTACCTGGAAAGGAAATCATTTATGATAGTAGTCATACTTTGTTCCTGGATGAAGTAGACATTTGGCACAGATATCTGGATGACTGCTGGTTGGTGTGGAAAGTGGATGTTGGATATCTAGAGGAGTTTGTCTAATATTTGAATGAAAATAAGTGGGGTCTCCAGTTTACAGTACATTATCATCTATATAACATTTCCTTTTTGGATGTGTTAATTAGTTGACAGGAGAATGGCTCTTTGGACACCTAGTTTTGGTCATAACACATTCAGACTTATGGATCTCATTCAGAAGCACTGGGGGATTTTATTGACAGATGATCAGCTCAGTAACTTTTTAAGTGTTAATTGTTGGTTATCTTTTAGGAAAGGCAGAACACTAGGGGGCTTTTTCAATCATTAGAAAAGTACAGTTTTGTACCTACCATAAATGTAGATGTTCGAGTGTTCACACTGCTGCAGTCGTCACACTTGGGTTATCCTGCCATCAGGCAGTCCCGCAGTCAGCCAGAGTTCCAAAGTCTTGGTCCGGCGTCGGTTGCTATCACTTCTTCCCTGACGTCAGTGCGCCAGGGGTATATAAGAGGCATCCAATGCCATTTTCTTCAGTTTTTTTCTGGCCCCAGATGTCAGGTGTCCCCAAGTAGGTGGGCAATACATATTGCCAATAAAACATGTAAAGGAAATACAAGGAATACCTTCAGTTACAAGCAAATACACCACAAAGGTTGTATCAGATAGAAAGGCATAGAAAGGTTCAGCTAGTTCAGAGGGGATGGAAGAAGGGTAACCTGGACTGCAGCAGTGTGAACACTCGAACATCTACATTTATGGTTGGTACAAAACTGTACTATGTTCATTGTGTTACACTGCTGCAGTCATCACACTTGGGTTGAATCCCAAAGCTAAGGATGGGCAGTGGAGTTAAACAGGGTTTGGAGAAGCTAGTAGGCCCTGCAGAACTGCAGTGGCAAAGCCAGCTCTGGTTTTAGAGTATAGAGGCAAGTGATAGTGTTTGGTGAAGGTGTGCACTGAACTCCAAGTTGCAGCCTCCAAAATATCCTTGGTTGGTACCCCCCTGAGAAAGGCTGTTGATGTAGCTGTAGCCCTGGTGGAATGGGACCTAATGCTAGCAGGTATCGGTTTCCCATGATGTGTGTAGCAGAAACGGATACAATGTCCTATCCATTTTGAAATGGTCTGTTTTGAGATAGCTTTTCCTTGTGATCCTGCAGCATAGGATACAAAGAGCTGGTCAGATTTTCTGAAAGCCTTAGTTTTATCCAAGTAGTAGCGTAATTGCCTGTGAATGTCCAAAGAGTGCAGGAGCCTTTCTCCTTTGTTCTGGGGGTTTGGGAAAAAGGTGGGCAAATGAATGGTTTGGTTTAGGGCCACACTGGATACCACTTTTGGCATAAAGGAAGGGTTAGTTCGTAGAGCGACTCTGTCTTGATGAAAAATGAGGAAAGGCTCTACTGCCATTAGGGCCTGTAGTTCTGAGACTCTTCGAGTTGAAGTTATTGCTAGCAGTAGGGCAGTTTTCCATGATAGAAACTGTAAATCAGCTGTAAAAGCTGGTTCAAAGGGCGTCAGTGTAAGCTTTTCCAGAACAAAGTTGAGATCCCAAGTTGGTGTTGGTGTTCTCCTGTGTGGTCTTATGTTCATAGCCCCTCTGAGGTACTGTCTTAGCAGTGGATGTGAAAATAAAGGAGGATCCATGTTGCAGTGAGCTGAAATCGCTGAGGCATGGATCTTAATAGATGAAAAAGAAAGTCCTTTGTGCAACATCTCAGTTAAATATTGTAGAATATGAGGAATGTTTGGAGCAGGGGGATTTTGGGATTTTGGCCTTTAGCTTGGTTCCAGGCGCAAAATCTTTTCCATTTGTCTGAATAGGCTTTCCTGGTGCTGGGCATCCTGGCCTCCAGAATGACATCCATAACAGCTTTAGAGAGAAGTGTTGGCTGGCTGTTTAGGTAATTTGCCATGCAACCAGATTTAAGGTCTTGAGCTGGCTGTGTAGAATCTGATTGTTTTGCTGAGTGAGTAGGTGAGGAAATTGAGGCAAAATCCATGGTGGGCCGTGGGCCATATTCCTTAGTATTGGATACCAGTGCTGGCGTGGCCAGTCTGGAGCAATGAGTATCATTTGTGGCCTCTCTAATCTGACTTTCAGCAGCACCTTTGCTAGAAGAGGCAGTGGAGGAAAGGCATACACTGTTAATGTTTTCCACCTGAATGAGAGGGTGTCCACTTTCCAAGCTAGTGGGTGGAATGTCCTTGTGCAAAATTTCCGAAGTTGGTAGTTTTGGGGGTTGGCAAACAGATCTATGTCCGGGCGTCCCCATTTTTGAGTTATCATTGCAAATACTTGTGGATGTAGTTTCCACTCGTGGGGATCCATGATGTTTCTGCTTAGGTCGCCTGCCAATATGTTTTCCTTTCCTGGCAGGAATTGTGCTTGTAGTTGAACTTGGTAGGTCAGTGCTGTGTTCCACAAGGTCATTGCTTGCCTGCATAGGGGGTAGGAGTGTGTGCCCCCTTGCTTGTTTATGTACCACATTACTGTGGTATTGTCCATCTTTATTAGGAGTTGTCCTGGATGTATGGGATCCCTGAAAGCTGTTAGGGCATTCTGTACAGCTAGCATTTCTTTTTGACTGATATGCAGATACCTTTGATCTGTAGACCATTTGCCCTGAATGCAGTGCCCTGCCATGTGTGCTCCCCAGGCATAGTCCGATGCATCTGTTGTAATAGTTTGCCTGGCTGTGGGTAAGGTAAAAGGCTGACCCTTGTTGAGGTGACATGCCTGTGCCCACCACAGAAACTCCTGTTGAAGGCAGGGAATGAGTGGTATTATTGTTTCCAAGCTGTGGCTGTGCTGAGTCCATACGCTTTTCAGGTACCACTGTAATTTCCTCATATGCAATTTTGCAAATGGTATTAGTAGTATGCAAGATGCCATGAATCCCAAGGCCTGCAGAATTTTTCTTGCAGGGAGTTTGCCATCATTTTGAAGTATTGAGTCAGCTGTTCTTGCTTGTCTGGCATGAGATAAGCCATCTGGGCCGTTGTATTTAAGCTGGCACCCAGGAATATTATGTTTTGTGAGGGCACTAGTTTTGATTTCTTTTCATTTACTGTGTACCCTAGGCAACTTAAAAGGTGTTTGACAAACCCAGATGCTTTAAAAGAATGTCCTTGCTTTCTGCTTGAATAAGGCAGTCGTCCAGGTATAGATATATTTGAATTCCTCTTTGTCTGCAGTATGTAATTACTGATGCCAGGCATTTTGTGAAGACCCTAGGCACAGTAGATAAACCAAAGGGCAGTGCATAGAATTGATAATGGGTTGAACCTGCAATAAATCGGAGGTATCTTCTGCAATTTTGTCTGATAGGGACATGCAGGTATGCCTCCTTGGGATCCAACGTTACTAGCCAAGCCTTCTTCCCAGCATGGGATGAAGCTGCTGTAGTGTTAGCATCTTGAATTTGGGTACTTGCAGATAAGTGTTTAGAATTGAAAGGTCCAGAATGAGTTTCCAGGCTTTGTCCTTTCTGGGGACTAGAAAGAGTCTTGAGTAAAATCCTTGCCCTTGCTCCTGTGTAGGTACCTGTTGAATGGCTCTCATGTCCATAAGAGCTGTAATTTGTTTTTGAGCCTCTGCCCATTGATTTGGTGGCAGGTTTGGCATTCCTTTTATCCTTGGCAAAGTGTGAAAGTGGAATCTGTATCCTTGTTAGACAATATTTAGGACCCATTTGTCTTTCGTGATGATGTCCCAGTTGTCTGCAAAAAGTGCTAATTTTCCTCTCAAGGGAGCTGCCAAGAGAGATTTGCTTGGCAGTCTGAGGATTAAGTCATTGTGTTTGTCTTCTGGTAGCTGGGGGCCTGTCTTCTCCTCCTTTCTGGGTTGTGGCACCCCATTGGCGAGGCTTGTAAGGACCTTGTGACTGACCTCTGCCCCTTGGGCGTCTGTATTTGCCCCTCTGTGGTCTGTCAGAAGCTGGAAAGGACCAGTTTTTTGTTGGCCAATTTCTGCTGAAACGAGGGGGTTGAACCTGTAAAAAATCCTTGACCGTCTGCATAGATTTTGCCTTATCCTCCATTTTCTTTAAAACCTCTTCTTCTTTTACACCAAATAAAACATCCTGCTGTAAAGGTGCATCCAATAACTTTGCTTTAACCTGATAAGATAGAGTTTGTTCTTTTAACCAAGCATGTCTACGTATGACAGACCCAGTCACTGCTGCTCTACAGGAAGCTTCCAATGAATCAAATCCACATTGTAAAGTATGTTTTCCCACTTGTTCAGCTGCATGCAACAAATCTTGCATTTCCTTGAAATCAGGTTGCTCTGAATGTGCGATTATTTTTTGTTTTAATTGAGACATCAGGAATTGCTGATATTTCAGCATGTGAAACTGGCAATTTAAGGCCCTCATAGCTAGAGTAGCTGAGGTATATACTTTCTTTCCCCATCTGTCTAGTGCTCTGGAATCCCTTTCAGAGGGTACAGGATTTTTAGCAATAGAGGCCTTAACCCCTTTGGGGCCCTGGGAAATGTTTTCTGGATCAGCAACAGGGCTTTTATATAGGAATTTGTGTGAGTCAGGGACTCTGTAGTATCTGTCTGGTTTGGCTGAAGCAGGAGGTAGAGAGTCTGGGTTAAGGCTAGATTCTAAGTAAACATCATCCACAATGTCTAACATGGGAGGGATAGCTAGTGGTCTGTGCTGGGGTAGTAAAAGGAACTCTCTGAGCCTTTTCTTAGAATCAGAGTAATCCTGGCCTTCCCAGTGGAAATGTTCCCTCATGGTATGTAAAGTTTCCCCAAAGGAGTAGTCTTCTGGGGGAGAAGCTGAGGGAATAGACTCTTCAGCATCAGAGTCTTCATAAGGGGGAAAAAATATTCCTGTTCCTCAGAAGAATCTGAGGAAATAGAAACCTGGTCAGAGGAAGATTAATCCTCCTCTTGTCTTGGCCTTTTATCAGGCGGGGGATGGGAACCCCTGATTAGGGAAATTAAATCTTCAGCCATCTTAAGCTTTTAGTTATGTACTCACCATAACTTCAGATGTTTGGGATCCATCTCGCCTACATTCTGACTGATGGGTTCGGAGCCGATCCCTCGGCTCCGACTCGGCACGCTTATGCCAAAGAGCGAAGTCTCTTATTGGCTGAGCTTACTATATCCCAGGATGCACCACTACCAGTCCCCCAGATCTAGTTTGTCCGCATACATGCACACATACATACCCTGCTTATATAACATCGTCAGATGAAACAAGATAAAAACAGTAGAACTCAAAACCGCTCAATCTCCTCTGATCTCCAAGGCAGGGGAAGGAGGGTGGGTATTAGGAATGTGGTGAGATGGATCCCAAACATCTGAAGTTATGGTGAGTACATAACTAAAAGATGTTATGTGATCCTATCACGCCTACATTCTGACTGATGGGACAGCGTCCCTAGCACCTGAATCCTGGGTGGCTCACTGGAAAACACTCCTGAGTACCGTGGAACCAAATGATGCTCGTCCTTTAGATGCCACATCCAATTTGTAGTGGGAAATGAAAGTGTGCGGTTGGACCAAGTAGCCGCAGCACAAATTTCCGATATAGCTAGCTTAGAATGAAAAGCTATAGAAGTAGCCATAGCTCTGGTAGAATGAGCTTTGATAGATGTTGTAAGTTGCTTATTCAAGAAGAATAAGCCTTAGTTATGCAATCTCTGATCCATTTTGAGATAGTAGCTTTGTGATGGTTTGGCCCAATTTATTATCTGAGAAGGACACAAACAACTGGTCTGACTTACGAAGTTGCTGAGTCCTGTCTAAATAGAAGCGTAATTGCCTGTGAACATCCAATTTATGGAGAGTATATTCTGCTTCATTGGAGAATTTCGAAAGAAAACTGGTAGCTCTAGAGATTGTTGGAGACAGAAACTAGAACAGACCTTTGGGACAAAGGATGGATTAGGCCTAAGTGATACTCTATCCTTGTGGAAAATCAAGTATGGTGGCTTAATAGACAGGGCTTGAAGCTCTGAAACTCTTCTTGCAGAAGTAATTGCAACTAAGAATGCAGTTTTCCAAGACAGATATTTTAACTCGCATGTAGCAGCCGGTTCGAAAGGGGGAGATGTTAATGCGCGAAGCACCAAATCAAGATCCCACGGAGGTGCATGATGAAAAATTGGTGGTCTTAATAGGTTCGCACCTTTAATGAAAGTTTTGCATAGTCTGCTGCTCATCAAGGGAGGATCCATGGATTCATGGAATTTAGAGATAGCCGCTAATTGGACTTTAATAGTTGAGACAGAAGATCCCTGATTAAACAGGGATGTTAAGAATTTCAAAACCTCTGGGACAGGAGCAGTGATAGGGTCTAAACCCTTGAGTTGAGCCCAGATAGCAAACCTCTTCCACTTACTGAGGTACAATTTGTTAGTGGTGGGTTTGTGGGCCGAAGATAAAATGTGAACAACTTCCGGGTCTAGTGTGTGCCTTCTAACTAAGGTCGGAAGTGGAGGAGCCAAGCTGTCAATTTCAAAGATTGCAGGGATTGATGCCGATGTCCCGACTGATGGATTAGCAAGTCCGGAATTAGGTCTAAGGTCCACGGATCGTCCACTGCATGCTTCTTCAGGTAAGGAAACCATATCTGACGAGGCCAATATGGGGCAATCAGAATCATTGAAGACCCCAATTGAGAAGCTTTTTGAATAACTTTGGGAAGAAGTGGAATTGGAGGAAAGGCATAAAGTGGCCCTGTTGGCCAAGGTTGTGCTAGAGCATCCATGGCTGGTACTCCGTGATGTGGGATCAAGGAGAAGAACCTTTGGCACATGGTGTTTTGTGGAGTTGCAAATAGGTCGCATGGCACGTCCCCATCTCTTGAAAACCTGGGCTGCTACTGTGTGGTTTAGAGACCACTCGTGAGGAGAGAGAATTGTCCTGCTTAATTTGTCTGCCAATACATTTGACTTTCCCGGGATGTGGGTCGCTACCAATAAGCGGTTGGTAGCTACAGCCCATTCCCACACTCTCATGGCCTCTCTGCAAAGGGGGTATGATCTGGTCCCTCCTTGTTTGTTCAGATACGAAACCACCGACATGTTGTCTGTGTGGATGGCGATGGTGCCCTGAGGAAGAAACTTGTGTAAGGCTTGTAGGGATAGAAGTACAGCCCTCATCTCCAACACGTTGATGTGGAGAAGAGCTTGCCTGGAAGCCAGGAGCCCTGAACTAGCCTGCCCAGACAATGCCCCCCACCCTATCTGGGAGGCATCTGTCGTCAGGGTAACCACTGGGAGGGAGAACAAAGGGTTTTCCTTGATCCAAGTTGGATGTCTGAAGCCACCAGCGAAGGTCCCTTTTGCATATTTCCGTAATCATGATGTGATGATTGAGGGGAAGATCCTGAAAGGACCATTGAGTTGACAAAAGCCACTGAAGAATCCTCATGTGTAATCTTGCTAGAGGAACTAAAAGAACCGTGGCAGACATTGAGCCTAAAACCTGTAGAACCATCCTGGCTGGGGCTTTGGATCTCGAGATCAGAGCTTGAACTTGGCCCTGTAAAGTTCGGATCCTTTCGGCAGGAAGAAAGACGCATCAATCTTGAGTCTATCTCTGCTCCTATAAACTTTATGCGTTGAGAGGGCAGCAAGACAGACTTTGACCAATTGAATGTAATCCCCAGGGAAACACCCAGGAGATGGTGGCTTTGAGGTTGTCCATTAGTAGATGCCTGGTGGTGGCAGTCAGGAGCCAGTCGTCGAGATAGGGAAACACTTGGAATCCAAGACTTCTCAGGTGAGCCGTCACTACTGCCAAACACTTGGTGAACACCCTGGGGGCTGTGGTGAGACCAAAGGGCAGAGCAAAATTGGTAATGACTGACTCCCAGGCTGAAGCGCAGATACCTTCTGGACGCCTGATGTATCGGTATGTGATAATAGGCGTCCTTGAGGTCTATGGAGCACATCCAAACATCCTTCTCCAACAATGGGAGAATGGATTGTAACGTGACCATTCGAATTTGGATTTCGGACGGATTGGTTCAGTCTGCTGAGATCCAATATTGGCCTCAGGTCCCCTGTCTTTTTGGCACTAAAAGAACCTGGAGTAATTTCCTGATCCGATCTGGTCTGTGGGGACCGGTTGGATGACTCCTTTTCTAGCAGCTTTAAAGCTTCTGGCTGCTATTTCCCTTTGACTGGGTGGTGGGTCCGGGATCCTTTTGGACGGTGGGGGTGAGTATGTGAATGGGATGGTGTAACCTCTGGCAATGATCCGAAGCACCCATCTGTCCTGAGTGATTGACTCCCAGGCTTTTAGGTGCTTGGCAACGACACCCGACTGGCTCGAGCAGCACAGCAGGGAAATCCCTCATGACGTGTGGGAGGCTGAAGAGCCACGAAAGGACTCGCGGTCTCCAGAATTGCAGGGCCCTCTGCCGCCTCTGGGACGGCGTCTCCCTGAAAAATTTCCCCGTCCTCTGCCTCTGGACGGGAATCTTCCTGCTGTTGGGAGAAAAACTTGCGAGATTTGAACCACATTTTCCCCTCCTTTAGCCTTGGGGTAAGGCCGAAGGGAGTGGAATAACGGGCTCCTACGGCAGATAAAGTTTTTCCCTCTTGCTCACAGCGGTAAGGGTGTCTTTCACCTTGGGTCCAAACAATGAGGACCCATCAAAGGGAGGCGTCGCGAAGGAAGACTTGAAGGCCTCCGAAACTGACACAAGCGGAGCCAGGCTTGTCTCGAGAGCCACGCCTGTGCCTGCCGCTCTACCGCCTTGGCCGCATAGGAAATGAGCCTCATGGACGAGTTAGAAATTGACGTAAGGATAGCCAACTGAGAGCTAACCGACTGGGCTAGCTGCTCAGGTAGGTTACCCGAGAGGGAATCTGACAACTCCTTGACCAGATCCCTCTGAAGCCTGGTAAAATGTGCCAAATAATTCAGAGACCTTAAAGTAAAGGCCGCTGAAGTCAGGGTGCGCTTCCTGCCTGTCCATACTCCTAGACTCCTTATTAGGAGGATGGACGGACGTTGAAGCCTCTGCCACGTCCTGTTGTGTAGCAGATGCCACCACCATGGCATCTACAGCCACGCCTTTAGTAAGGAACTCCTTCTCGGGGAGCAGACAAAAATTTATTTGGACGAAGGGACTGGTTCCACGGTATCTGGATGTTTCCACGCCCGACAAACTAAATCCAGAAGCTCGTCAAGGCGGAGACACCCAGGAGGCGGAGGGCTGAGCCCCAAAGGCCTTGAGGAGCACTGACTTCGTCCGCAGAGGGGGTTTGGATATCCAGCCTCGTTGTTTGAGGATCTCTAAGATGTCTGCAAATGAGACATCATCCGAGGACGACTTGGGGACCCTCTGCATCATCCATATCAGTGTCTGATGTAATAGACTCGGGGAGTCCACGTGCTTCCTCTTGCACGATCTCTTCCTTGGGGTTCCTCGAAGACACTCAAGAACCCTCAGGAGGAGGGAACCCCACTGGGGTAACCTCAGGCCTCGGGCTCCGCTGGCTACGGACAGGGGAACTGCCAAAGACCCAGTCTCCACGCCCAGGAAGGTGCCGGTAAAGCCGAGAGATGGCAAGAGGACTTGGCCAAGGCACTCCTCATGGCCCTGAAAGCCGGACCCCAGAATCCTGGGAGTGTCCGGTCTCCGAGCCGTGATAGCCGACGGAAGTCCCGCAGCGAAGCACCGAGGGAGGCTCGAACCAAGCATAGGTCCCAAACATCACCCCGGTCCAGCCAAGAAGTCCAGCGACAAACTCGGACCCGAAGGCCGGGTTGGAGTAAGGGTCGGAGCCGACTCTGAGATCTCCACCGGCTCCAACAGCACCTGCTCACGGAGCCAAGCAGTCGGAGGAGGAATGGCAATGGGTGGGCCAAGGTCATCGGCTCCAAAGCCAACTGGGTCGGAACCGAAACAAATTTTTGGAAGACTGGGGACTGGAACAGTCTTTGGAGCACCCTGTCTATATCAGAATCTGACATTCTCAAGACCGAGGAAACAGAACGGGTTGAGACGGCCTCCATCGGCCCCAAAGGGCTAGGGGACCGGCTCGAGGCGACTCGATGAGTATCGGCGCCGAGGAATACACCAGATTCCATCGGTGCCGAGGTGGACCGGCGCCGAGGAGGAATGTCTGAGCGACCCTTGTCGGCTCCGAGCAGCGGAGCCGACGAGGTGACCGCCTCTCGATGCCCCAGCCATCGGCTCGAAGCCAGAGGAGTCGATACTGGTGGCATCGAGGCAGACCGTTCGACCTCGCCCGAAGTCTTTGGAGCCGAAGGAGAGGCCTGCCTATGTCTCTTGGCGGTCGGATCCGACGGACTGGTCGGAACCGGCGCCTTTCTTTTAGCGGAGAAGGAGAGGATGCCAAGGCTTCTTCAAAGGAAGGTTTAATTAACCCCTTAAGAATCAATTTATTTTTCCTCTCCTGGAGGACCCTTGAGGAAAAAGCGTGACATACGCTGCATGACTCCTGCAAGTGTTTTGCCCCTAAACAATATACACAGAGCGAATGATCGTCTGTGATAGACATTTTGAAACCACATTTCGAACATTTTTTAAAGCCCGAAGGCCTAGGAGTTTGTGACATTATATTAAACAATTCCAGTAACTTTGACAGGAAAGTAAACAACTATAGATTTACTGATGACAAACCTAAAAAAAAAATAGGCTTACAGTTATAGGTTAACGCAAACACTTCCTGTAAATGACAGGGAACTCTGAAACCCTGTAAAGTTTTAAAAGGGTTGATAGACCGGGAAGGCCCTGGATGAAGGGGGGGCCGAAATCAAACTCAACCCAATCACACACAACAAGTTTTCACAATCCAAACACACACAATAAGAGCGTTAGCCGTTAAAACAGCTTTTGTGACAAAAAACAGCAAAAAACTGACAGAAAAGTTAGTTAATAAAAACTACTCAGCCCAGCCAGCTCGAGACCACGTCTCAAGAGGGAAGCGGCAAACGAGATCTGGGGGACTGGTAGTGGTGCATCCTGGGATATAGTAAGCTCAGCCAATAAGAGACTTCGCTCTTTGGCATAAGCGTGCCGAGTCGGAGCCGAGGGATCGGCTCCGAACCCATCAGTCAGAATGTAGGCGAGATAGGATCACATAACATCATCTGTTTCTTAGGCATGGGGCCTTGTACTGGAGACTGCTGTACAGTGTTTTTTGTTTTTAAAAGAGTTTTCAGCTTAGCATAAGATTTGATGGTGAGTGTAGTCGGTCTGAAGACACCTTCTGCAATTGAAGGCGTTTCAACTGCATGGGAATCTCCTTCTGCTCTGGAGTCGGAAGGGGCTAAAGATGAAGGCTGCGGCAGCCTAGTAATCTCTGCTTGGGAATCAGAAGCCGTCTGTGGTTCTAAATCAGCGGTCATCAGGGGCTGCGTAGCTGCCTCACTGAAAACCCGAGAACCAGCGACTGGCCCAGCAGAGGCCTCGGAGTCTGGTTTGGGTCTCGGCTGCCTGTCCTTATCCTTGCATTTTTTATGCATGCCGGTTGTCGGTTGCTCCGATGGCATGGTATAATTAAATTTCCAATCAAAGTAATGTCGGGCGAAATCAAACCGATGTTTAATAGTTCGCTTATTAAACCTAGCACAAAACCGATAACCTGTGACGTCGTGGTCTGCGCCTAGGCAAGGAATACAATAAGAATGAAAGTCCTTATGAGGTATTTGCTTCCCATAAGAAATACAATTGTTAACTTTTTCTGACGTCGGACTGAGGCAAGAAAAGGTTCCCCAACGGGGTACTTAGCTTTATTGAAGACTTCGGTCTGAAATTCAATTTGAAAATCTCAGGAGTCGGCTGACCGGCACTTGCGAACTGCTTCTGCTTCGGGCACCGCGCAGCAAGAAAGACTGAAGAAAATGGTGTTGGATGCCTCTTATATACCCCTGGTGCACTGACATCAGGGAAGAAGGGACAGCAACTGACGCTGGACCAAGACTTTGGAACTCTGGCCAACTGCGGGACCGCCTGACAGCAGGATAACCCAAGTGTGATGACTGCAGCAGTGTAACACGATGAACATCATAAAGTTCCATCTGTTATATTCAGGGTACATTGCAGGGAGGAGTCTTGTTGGGTTGTTTCCCATGTGGTTACTGTCCCTTTTGTAGGTATATAAGTAAAACCAAATAATTTACCAGTAGAAATACTGCCCATATATTTAACATTAGAATTTTTGCTAACTGTATTACTGACTGGGTAATTTATCTGGTTACATGTACTTGTTCAGCATTCTATATGGGGCAGACATCTAGACCCATAAAACTTCGGATTTCTGAACGTCTCAAGTAATGTCAGGAATAAATGTTCCACTGATGCCCTTTATAAGTACACGATTAAACATCCTACTGCACAATTCTAAATTACTGTTATAGACAGAATTTTCGGTAATAGAAATTCAAAAGCTGGTTTTAAATAACAAAGAAAAAAACTTAGATTGTTAAACTGCAGGGTCCTTTTTACCCAGGATTAAATGAACACTTATAATTATTTCAAATTGATTAACTGAATGGGTGGATTTTGTTAATTATTAGGTTGTGTTTCCTTATATAAGGTGTTTCATGGTTGTTTAGATGTGAAAACATACTGAAGAAGGCTTATGGCTGAAACCAGTCTATGGTTTATGTATTTTAATTAAATATATTTTCACCTTCCACTTGAGTGCTGGCTATTTTTTTGGATTTCCTGTTGTTGTAAAGGGTGAAATATCATCCTTTTCGTTATTATCTGAAGTAAAAAAAACAATAGCAAAGGAATCTGGGTAAGTGTGCAGGTGACTGAAAGCTAGGAACAGTCACTGACTCCCCAAATTAATTGGCCATCCTGCAGGAAGGTTTGTCCTAAACAAATAACTGTTGCCAAAAGCATGAACTGAAACTAAACACCAACAACTGTGTCCTTTGGGAAGTCACCTATCCCATGGAGCTACTACACTGACAATGCACCCTTAAGAGTTGACACAGTTGTTCAGGATGTGGGAACTTTTGTGCACAGTCACCTAACTTTTGATCAACATGTTCATTGCTGTAAGAAAGTCCTTCTATACTGCACAGCTTATAAACAAAGGGACTGTGTGTCTAGATACGGAGATGTCATTGCCCCACTTTACTCAGTCATCATTAGGCCAATTATTGCTTATAATGCCTCCTTTGGCAACATTCAACAACTGGAATTCCCAAACAGATACCTTGCTAAAAGGATACAGGGCCTAAACAACATGTCCTACATGGACCAACATAAAGCCCTGTCACTATACTCTGTATCCTACAGACTGCTAAGAGTTGGCCTGTGCCTGGCATACAAGACATCCTGTGACTCAGTACTGAAGGATTCAGTGCACTTCAGCAAGTCAAATGGCATCAGAAATGCTCAGTGTAGGGATCCAAATTCTAAAACTCTTTTACAAAATCAACAGAATGTTTTGTAGGGACAGGTATATCTGACAGAGGACACTATTGCTCTGGAACAGACTCCCAATCCACATAAAAAAAGGTCATCCCTGTCCATATGCAAGTGCAACATAGCTCTACAGATGGGTGTTTAGACAATATAACATATGATTGCACCCTGTACAACCAATGTTCAGAGGCATCTCCTAAATGTTTTATCCCATGTGTGGGTCTCCTCAAATTGTTTATGCTATGATCTCAGTTATTCCCACTAGGAGTAATATATAATTACCGACCATGTGATGGGTATTGCCAATCTAATACCAAGCCACATAGGTTAATTCATCACCAAAAGGGAATCTGGCTAGGCTTAAAATGGCCCACAAAGACAGCTAGCCTAACACTTAGCGATGAGTCTATGAGAAAAAAATGCATCTGTCTGTGACACATAAACTATATCTGGCACCTGACAACTTGCTGTGTACCCTTAGTAGGAAAGTACAGTTTTGTACCTACCATAAATGTAGATGTTCGAGGATCCACATTGCTGCAGTCCTAACTATTGGGTAGTCCGCTGTCCAGTCGGCCCGAATACCAAAGTATATGGCTGACGTCGGTCACGGCGCATTAGACTGACGTCAGTACGTCAGGGTACTAATGCGCATGACCGACGTCATATCCTCAGTCTTTTCTTGCCCCAGATGTCAGAAGACCCTAAAAAGACAAGGCCAAAACCAAAACACACCAAACATACCTGCACCAAAATATATACAATATATACCAAGGTACCAGAATATAATCTCACCTACACAACCACCCCTAAACACAGAGGGAAGGAGGGAGGGTAAATTGGACTGCAGCAATGTGGATCCTCGAACATCTACATTTATGGTAGGTACAAAACTGTACTATGTTCTTCATTCCACATTGCTGCAGTCCTAACTATTGGGTATAATCCCAAAGCAGAGGTAAGGGAGGCTGGCAAATCATAAGGAAGCAGGAGCTGATAACATGCCTTGCAAAATAGCTGTGGCAAAACCAGCCCTAGACTTAGAGTAGAGAGGAAGGTGGTAATGCTTAGAGAAAGTATGCACTGAACTCCAAGTAGCTGCCTCCAAAATATCCTTAGTTGCCACCCCCCCTTAGAAATGCTGTTGAAGTGGCAGTAGCCCTAGTGGAATGAGGCCTAATCCCAGCTGGAATCTCTTTGCCATGATGGGAATAACAAAATGCAATGCAAAACCCAATCCACCTAGAAATAGTTTGTTTTGACACAGGCTTGCCCCGTGAACTCAAAGCAAAAGAAACAAACAACTGCTGAGACTGTCTAAAATCCTTAGTCCTGCTTAAATAATAACGCAATTGCCTGTGTACATCTAAAGTGTGCAAAATCTTTTCCCCTTTATTTTGGGGATCTGCATAGAAAGTAGGCAAATGAATAGTTTGGTTTAAAGCCACACTAGAAACCACCTTAGGCATAAAGGAAGGATTAGTACGTAATGATACCCTATCCTTATGAAAAATCAAAAAAGGCTCAACCGCCATAAGGGCCTGTAACTCAGAAACCCTTCTTGCAGAAGTAATGGCCATCAAAAAAGCAGTCTTCCATGACAAGTATTTCAGTTCAGCAGTAGCCGCAGGCTCAAAAGGTTGTAGAGTAAGTGTCTCCAACACAAAATTGAGATCCCAAGCAGGAGTAGGAGCTCTACGTGGGGGTCTTATATTCTTTGCCCCTCTAAGAAATTGCTTGAACAAAGGCTGTGAAAACAATGGTGGGTCACAATCATAGTGAGCTGAAATTGCTGCAGCATGAATCTTAATGGAAGAGAAAGACAAACCTTTGTCCAATAACTCAGTAAGATATTGAAGAGCCACACTCAAATTAGGCTCCGAAATCTCCAAATTCTTTGCTGCAGTCCAAAATAAAAATCTCTTCCATTTTTCTCGTACACTTTCCTTGTACTAGGCCTTCTGGCTTCCATAATCACATTTAAAACTTGTTGAGGAAGTTGAGACCTGCTGTCTTTCAAAACAGAATATGCCAGGCTGTTAGATGAAGAGTTTGAAGCTTGACATTGAGCAGATGACCGTCCCTCTGAGACAATAGGTGTGGAATCAAGGGTAAAGGCCATGAAGGCTTCCTTACCAGACTCCTCAGTAATGGGTACCAGTGCTGCCGAGGCCAATCTGGAGCTATTAAAATCATCCTTGGCTTGTCTTGTCTGACCTTTAGAAGCACCTTTGGGAGAAGAGGCAGAGGTGGAAAAGCATACACATGAAGATATTTCCAACTGAAAGAAAGAGCATCCACTTTCCAAGCTGTGTGATGAAATCCCTTCGTGCAAAACTTTGGCAGCTGGTGGTTTAGTGGAGAAGCGAACAGATCTATGTCTGGAGTTCCCCATGACACTGTCAATTTTGAAATACATGAAGATCCAGTTTCCACTCGTGGGGATCCATGATTTGTCTGCTTAACACATCTGCTAAGGAGTTCTGTGCTCCGGCAGAAACCTTGCCTGAAGAGTTAGTTGCAAGCTGAGCGCAGTCTCCCATAAAATCATTGCTTGCCTGCACAATGGGTAAGAATGTGTTCCCCTTGTTTGTTGATGTACCACATGACAGTTGTGTTGTCTGTTAGAATCAACACCTGCCCTGGAAGAAGTAACTCCTTGAAAGCCATTAATGCAAACTGGACTGCTAACATCTCTTTCATGTTGATATGTAGATGCTGTAGTCTGGCAGGCCACTTGTCTTGTATCCACTTTCCATCTAGATGAGCTCCCCAAGCAATGTCTGAGGCATCTGTCGTTAGAATCTGACTTGCCTCTGGCGGGTCACAGAGAGTCCCTTGTTTAGGTGACATTCCTGAGCCCACCACAAAAATTCCTTTTGAATGCAAGGTATTATTTGAATGACAGTGTCCAAATCCTGGCAGTGCTGTGTCCATAGATTTTTGAGATACCATTGTAGCTTCCTCATATGCAGTTTGGCATTGGGAAGCACCAGAATACAAGATGCCATGAACCCTAAGGCTTGAAGGACTGTCCTTGCAGTCAGCCCGGACTGAAGAGATAATTGATGGAAGTAACTGGAAAGATTCTTTTGTTTGTCCGGGGTTAAAAGGGCCATCTGGGCTGCTGTATTCAGTCTCACACCCAGAAAGCACATGTCTTGAGAGGGTACTAGACTGGACTTTATTTCGTTCACAGAATACCCTAGGCATCTTAGCACTGCTATGACATATTCCAAATGCTGTAGAAGGTCTTCCTTTTCTTGAGCCAGAATCAGGCAGTCGTCCAAGTAAGGATAGATTTGAATTCCTTTTAGCCTGAAGTAAGCTATCACTGGAGCCAGAACCTTTGTGAATACTCTGGGCAGTAGATAAGCCAAAGGGCAATGCAGAGAACTGATAATGAGAATTTCCAGCTCGAAGCAGATACTTTCTGCAACTTAGCCTTATAGGCACATGAAGGTAAGCTTCCTTGAGATCTAAAGTTACCATCCAGTGATCTTTGCCCAGCAGAGGTAAAAGCTGTTGTAACGTCAACATTTTGAACTTTGGAATGTCCAGATAAGTGTTGAGGATAGATAAATCCAAAATTGGTCTCCACGTGTTCCCCTTCTTTGGTACTAGGAACAGGCGAGAATAAAATCCTAGGCCCCTTTCTGGCACAGGAACTGACTGAATGGCTCCTATATGGAGCAACAGAGAAATTTACTTGCGAGCCTCTGTTCTTTGTAGAGGAGGAATGTCTGGCATGCCTTTGAAAGGAGGCAAGGTATGGAAATAAAACCTGTAACCGTGGTGAATGATATCCAGAACCCATTTGTCTTGGGTAATTAAATCCCAATTTTCTTTGAAAAGAGTCAGCCTTCCTCCTAGAGGTGCCGCCAGGCGAGAATGTACTGGCAGCTGAAAAGGCAGGTCATTGGGTCTGCTTACGAATGGACTGACCCCTGCCCTCACCAGAAGTCTGAGCAGGTGAACTCCCTGTCCTAGGCCTAAAAGAACCTTGAGCTCTGCCCCTACCACGTCTAGACCTACCCCTAGACTGGGAATCATAAGCAGGATAAGTCCACCCCTTAGTAGGCCAATTTCTACTAAACTTGGGAGGCTGCACCTGCAAAAAATCCTTAACAGTTTGCATAGACTTAGCCTTGTCCTCCATTTTCTTTAAAACTGCTTCCACAGGCGAACCAAACAACACATCAGACTGTAAAGGAGCATCCAAAATCCTTGTCTTAACATGCTCAGCTAAGTTCTGATCTCTCAACCAGGCGTGCCTACGAAGAACAGAACCAGTGGCAGCCACCCTCGAGGAGGCCTGCACAGCATCAAAACCACACTGCAAAGAATGCTTTCCCACTTGTTCAGAAACATGAACTAAATCCTGCAGCTCTTTACACTCAATACCTTCAGCCAGAGCATCCACCTTAGACTCTAATTGTGAAAGGAGATAATTCTGATATTTTAACATATGAAACTGACAATTCAACGCCCTCATGGCTAAAGTGGAAGAAGTGTACACTTTCTTTCCCCATCTATCCAAAGCCCTTGCCTCTTTATCAGGAGGAACAGGATTTTTAACCACAGAAGCCTTCACACCTTTAGGCCCCTGAGAGACAGTTTCTGGGTCCGCCCTAGGACTCTTAAAAAGATACTTATGGGCGTCAGGCACCCTATAGTACCTATCCGGTTTAACTGGGGCAGGAGGCAAAGAATCAGGATTTAGTGAAGCCTCTGCAAAAACATCTTCTACCACATTCAGAACAGGAGGTATAGCTAAAGGCCTATGCTGGGGTAAAAACAAGAATTCTCTAAGCCTCTTCCTGGAATCAGAGAAATCTTGACCTTCCCATTTAAAATGCTCCCTCATGGAATGCAGGGTCTCTGAAAAGAAAAATCCTCAGGAGGCGAAGCTGAAGGAGTAGAATCATCCACATCAGAATCAGAATAAGGAGGATACTCCTGCAAGTCTTCAGCAGAAGACTCAGAAGCCTCGAACATTGCTCAAAACTCTCAAACTCAGGTTCCACCCTAGGCCTCTTATCAGGAGGGGCATAGAACCTCTAATCATAGTAATCAAATCCTCTGCCATTTTTAGCATATGCTTCTTAGGCAAAGACCCTGAAACACTCGGAGAAACCCCCACTGAAGCTAAAGTAGGCCTGCCTCTTAAGGAAGCCTTGGCAACAGAAGGCGAGGCCCTAACCACCTTAGGAAGAGAGGGAAGAACAGCCACCTGAGAAGCCCCTTCAGCCTGGCCTACTTCCTGAGAGGACACATCCTGCAACAATAAAGTTTCTCCCTGAGACTCTAAAGAAACTCCTGGCAGAACCTCCGGCTCCACTGAGCCCTCTAAAGAACCGACGTCCGGGACTGTCGGTTCTTCCCCTCTAGGCTTCGCTGCTTTGTCCTTGCGCTTTTGGCTGAGCGGGCGTCGGAGCATCCGACGGCATTTTATAATTACAACGCTTCCCAAACACTAACCTGGCACAGTCTAACCTTCTCTTAATAGTGCGTTTGTTAAATCTAGCAGAAGAGGCGCATCCAACAACGTCGTGCTCAGGCCCTAAACAAGGTATACACAAAGTATGGTAATCCCTATGAGGTATCTGTTTCCCACAAGAAATACAGTTATTCACTTTTTCTGACATCCGGTTAAATACTGAGGCAAGAAAAACAAAATATTCCCCAACGGGGTACTTAGCCAACTTTGATTCGGTCTGAAACTCTGACTTCAGAAACTTTCAGAACGCCAACCTGCACTCGCAAAATTGCTTCTGCATCGGACCATGCGGCAAAAAAGACTGAGGATATGACGTCGGTCATGCGCATTAGTACCCTGACGTACTGACGTCAGTCTAATGCGCCGTGACCGACGTCAGCCATATACTTTGGTATTCGGGCCGACTGGACAGCGGACTACCCAATAGTTAGGACTGCAGCAATGTGGAATGAAGAACATCAGGCTCCCTGACTTTCTTCACAATTACCAAACTATCTACTGAGTTGCTCAGTGAGTGTGACTAAAATGTATTACTAAAATTAAAATCTCAAAATTCTGTTCTTCTAGTATAAATGCAAACACTAATCAGTGTCCCCCGAAAAGACATCCAGGAAAACAAAATCCAGCTCTATTGCAATTACAAGGAGGGAGATAAAAATACCATATTTGTCTGATAAAAACATTCTAAAATCTAATATTTAGAAGCGGAAGAGAGCGGATTTCATTAAGGCAAGTATTATCATTTTGTAGGAAGTAGCTGGGATTCCTAAGAACAAAATAAGCAGAATCTAGAGTTCTAAAAAAATGCTGCAACTGCTGAAAGGCTCAGTAAGCAAATAATATTCAAGAAAGTTGGACTGAACTCATGCTATTAGTTCAACTGAAATTATTTCTATGGTACAGGGGTTCAGCCAGAATTCTTAAAATTGTACACCAAATTCCAGAAAGTAGGCTTCCTTCCCACCACAGTGCTTGTTTCTAGATAGCATTCCACTGGAAAAATATTGAAATACTGAAAAAAAATTGCAAACTATTAGAAATTTGAAACCTGATAATGAGCCCCAAAACTTCAGAAAAATTAAGTGCAATCCTAGTAAAATGATGACAAAGAATGAAATTCTGTGCTGTATATTACAGTTGTTTTCTGGAGGGGATGAAGCATCCTACAACCCCATCCTCTGCTGCTGATAAACACTAACTCCATGATTACTGTACCTTGAGGAAGAGGGGATACTCCAGTATACAGTAGTTTTATGCTTCATATATATTTCTGTGTAATCACAAATACATTTTCACATTTTGAGGATTTCACTTATGGTCCTAGACTATGCAATGGGAACCCTGCAAAAATGTCTCTTGAAGTGACAGGCTTAATGAAAAAAAGTCAGTCAGTATGGTATTCAGAAAACAAAGTTATATAACAAAATCTATACCTTAAACACAGTAAATATTTCAGGGTGCCTTTTTTAAAATTAAATTCTAACATATAACTGCAGAAAATCAATGAATGTTACCAAGCCATGGAGTAAGTGATGCATGCCTGGCAACACTGTTAATCTGAATAGTTTCTTGTAACATAATTCTGAACAGAAAATGAAGCACTGTATGTAACCTTTCAGAGTATCTAAATCTGCTTATGGTAAGGGTAAGTATCACATGCAAATCCTACAATGTTGTGAAAATAAAATGTGACTATGAAGAATGTACAGCAAATCTCAAAAGTCACTGTAAAGCCTTTCAAGTGTTGTTTTCATGTGCATTTCCCCGTGCATCCATGACTGTTTATATATACTAACTTTGACATCACTGTACTTCAGTGTAAGATGATGACTCTGGGTGACTGTGACCTTGAGACAGATTCCTGTAATTATAGTTTCTGTCTCACTGTTCCAGGGACTGAAAATACAATTCCCAGAGTTTCAATGTGGACCCATACCAATGACACACAGAGGAAAACACAGGGCTATTCTTTTTATATTTTGTTTACTATTCTCCACCTCATATATTATGCAACAGCCTGGCCTCTTTTGTTACTCTGAAAATTAAAAAAAGGGAGATTTCTATCCAGAGCAACAGACTTTAAAAAAGGCCATAAGGAAATATAACTCTTATGAAAACTACTAGTAAATCTGATTAGACAAAGTAATAACATTAAAGGCTTTGATAAAGTTAAGAAGAGAAGAAACAAAAAATTAGAAAATACAGACTATATCTTATTAACAAAGCAAAAATATCAAAAATAACTGTATACTTGTTTTATTTATTTTAACATTTAATGACCTGGAAAGTCTGACTAGGACAGAGCCTGTTTTCAGTGGAGGCACAGGGAGAAACTCTCCAGATGCATGACTTTGGAATGTAGGAAGAAACCAGAGTATTCAGAGGAAACACACGTGAACGCAGGTATATTTAAAAATTGTAGAAATATCTACTGTCTTAAAGAAAGCAAAAGTTGCACCAAATCTAGGAATATGAATATTGGGATCTACTTTGCATGCTCAAAAACCCAAATACTTGAATGTTACTTTTGCGAGACAAAAAAATGACGAAAACTAAAATCCCAAATTGTGCATTTTTCCCAGGGCAAATAAACATTTGCCCAAAACTTCATGAAAAAACACACTGCAGTATCTGAAACCCACCAAGGTGAGGGCTGCATCCACCTCACATCACCCCTAACTGCATATATCAACTGCAGGATTGCATGACAGTTGGGAAAAGGGCATACCTCCTCATGTTGGGAAGCATTTACGTGTCTTGGGAAAACGGCGTCATTCAGGATTTCTGTTTTCATTATTTTCTTCTTGAGAAAATACCATTTGAGTATACGGGCTTTCAACCAAGGAAAGTACACCCAAATACCAATATAGTCTTCATCAGAAATTTCAGTTACAATCAGAATAACAGGCATGTAAACATTATGAGGCAGTGTTAGCACACAAATAATATCATACAAGTAAATTATGTCATTCAAAGCTTTAATAAAATGATTCACAAAACAAGATGTTTTCAGTTTGAAGAAAAAAATAATTAATATGATTTTACTCACTAAATACATACAATTCACACTACAGCATTATATCATTGCACATTTCAATTAAGGAAAACAAAAATTTCTCTTCCTTTCATTGGTTCCCAAAGTATTTTTAGCTATTAAAAAACACATTATATCACAAGATAAAATTGGTGTATCTATGTCATACTTTCAGTAATTAAAACCATAATACAAAACTAATAATTTGTAAAAAGCAAATGAAAAATAAATGCATATACATTTACGTAACAATAAAAAAAATGTTTTGGAACAGAATACAAAAATACCAGGCAATATAATATGGATAAGGATTATTACAAAAAATATAACCATAAAACAATACGTGTGAAGGTCACTGAAAAACCATTCAGTAAAAACAAAATGAAAACTCCAGCAAAGCTAAAACATCCACTGAGTGACCTCCCAAACCTCTTGTATCAGAGGCACATGGGATATATGCAAATGACTCTTATGAACATCAGGTGTTTCAGCTAATTGACGATTCTGAATGATTGGTTTTCAGTGACCTTCTCACTTATTATTTTAGTTTGCTGTTTGGGATATTTTTGCAGTGACCCTAATGATAATGGACATCAGCTGGGTATAAAAGCCCTGTGTTTCTTATGCTTAGTCAAACACTCTGCTTGTGCTGTGCTGATGAGGTCATAACAAGGCTGAAATATACATATCCACAGCTAGTGAGGACTGGCTTTATTGGTCTGAAATTGTCCATTAAAATGACGAAACAAGTCATGGGCATTCAGAATCGCCAATTAGCTGAAACACGTGATGTTCATAAGGGTCATTTGCATATATCCCATGTGCCTCTGATACAAGAGGTTTGGTAGGTCACTCAGTGGAGGTTCTAGCTTTGCTGGAGTTTTCATTTTGTTTTTACTGATTGGTTTTTCAGTGACCTTCTCACTTTTGTTTGGGATATTTTTGTAGTGACCCTAATGATAAGGGACATCAGCTGGGTATAACAGCCCTGTGTTTCTTATACTTAGTCAAACACTCTGCTTGTGCTGTGCTGGTGAGGTCATAACAAGGCTGAAATATGCATATCCACAGCTAGTGGGGTTTCACTTTATTGGGCTGAAATTGTCCATTAAAATGATGAAACAAGTCATGGGCATTCAGAATTGCCAATTAGCTGAAACACCTGATGTTCATAAGGGTCATTGGCAAATATCCCATGTGCCTCTGATTCAAAAAATATAACCCTACATTAATAAATTTCAGATACATGAAAACTGTAATTAAAAACATTTAAATCTATATATGTAAATATTAAAAAACAGATCTAAAAATTCCTTCTTTTTCATATAGTTCTAATATTTCTTAAACTTATATAAAATAAACATAATGAGGTGTGGGAATAAGAAAGAGTTTATATGATTGATTGACTGCCGAGATTATCCTATTCAGAAAAGATGACATTGTTTTTAAATATTATATACTGAATGGTTATATGAAGAGTGAAATGTTATTAATACAATATCTATCTATATATACACACACACATACACACATGACTACATAATCAAGGGTTGAAAAATCAAAAGAAAAAAAATCACAAATGGTAGAACAAAAAAAGAAAATCAGAAAACATTCATTACTTCTCTCTCACTAATTAAATCTTATGTCAGAAAGTCCCATATGCAAAACTTAGATCAAGTGTAGTTTTGATAGTGGTACTGTTAGGAGAACAGTTATTAGTAATGTAATTTGTAGGGTTATACTTAGGGTAAGCCCACTTGACTGAGATGGGCGGGTAGAGCTTCATAGTAGAAACTTTTATTTAAAAACAACTGAAAAATACATCAAAATAAAAGGATAAAAATGTTAAATTACATTAGTAGCAAAAAAAAAAAAAAAAAAAACTTCCCATTTTAGAACATGTATACATGGAAATTCTTGCACAGAACCCTTTATACAAGAGAAACAATAGAGTAAAGTTTTTTTCCAGAAATATAATTTATAAAACAATGCTGAATTACATGTTCTTTTAATGTTCATTATCTGAATTTTTTTTAACTTTCATAACTTTGTGTGATCCTTTTGGGCTGATACATTTGAAATATCAAGTAACCTTATATTATATAATACTCCAATTCAGTTATATTTAAAGGATGAATACAGTCGTTTTCATGTCTTTTTGCGACAGAAAGGTAATTACAAGGGACTGAGAATGCCCATTCTCCAATGTTCTCTTAAATTGTCAAGTTAGTCTCAGCAGTTTAAGATAAAGATAATAAACTGCAGCAAAATGAAAAATACACTTGTAACAACTAACTATAAGTTTTGGTCTAAGTTATTATTAGTATAGGATAAATTTGAAAAAAAAAAATCATTAAATATCTAAATATAAGATTCTCGGACCTCCACTGAAGAGAGGCCACTGGCCAAGTGGGACTAACAAGGTCAATAATATGTATTTCTACTTTTAAATAAATAAGAAATGAAAAGCAAAGTTGTGGTAGAAAATTTAAGCAATAATCCTACAGTGCTGTATGAATGTATCCCATTACAGCCATCTTAATGTCTTTAGAGTCTTCTTGAACACTTGAAGTCTGACAGCTTTTCTAAAACTTGCTCTAAAGTGAGGAAATGAGATATGTGGGACAGTTAAGGGTCCTCAGGCCCAAAGTTGTACAAGTAAAACTCTTTCGCTAGTCTGTCCCAAGATTTGAAGTCCTTATGAGGTGGTGAACTGGAAAGGTGCTACATATCTAGGACTAGCATGCAGTTTACATGCTTCTAATGAGAGCAGTCCATATAATCAGACATTCATAAATCAAATGTGTTTAACACTGGCAGAATTGATTGCAACCCATTTGATCGCTTTTGCTGGTGATAAGTCCATGCAAGATTGTGCACAGTGGGGATTGGGCAATTTGCTCTTTACCGACTGTAGACCGATCTCGGAGTTACGATATATAATTAGCCGTGGTGCAGGAGGGCTTGCCCCTCCTCCCTTGCAAAAAACATGAGTGTATTTTTTTTTCAGTGCTTTGGCTTTTGATCTTTTAGGATTGATCATTAGTCATTCAAGGTTTGTGTACTTTGATGTTCATAAGTAAATCCCTTCTAGCTTACACAACATCGAATATCACTGCTGTACCACTCTCTTCTTAACTCATCCACTTTCTCTTATCTTAATTTCCCTATCTGATAATAAACTTCCTTTAGCAGCAGAGATGCCAGTACATCAACCTTTTATAATGATCTGCAGATATTGTTTTACCTGACATGTATGTTATTTAACATACTGCACTGAATTATGTATTACGTGCATTATGCAAAGAACTGAAGAACGGACACTTTTTTTCTTGTCACGACACAAATAATTTAATATAAATTTGGACATCTTTGTATGGATGCAATTGACAAGATTCACTGCCTGTGCTTGTCCTGTACTCTGACAATACATGTAAGCAGCAGATACATTATTAAGATGGAAATGAATTGATTTACTTTCCATTTAGATTGAATACTTTTTTTACTGTTATGAAACGGTATCAACAACTTGGAGCACTGGCCACTGTAATATGAAGGGTACTTTATCTGTATTATTAAAATGACTACAGTGCATTCATTGTCTAAACTAAATTATCTCTCCATAACAATAATAATAATGTAGCCAATAGTAATAATACATCTAATAATGATGATGATAATAAACAGTCTAACTGTCTGTGTTCAGCATCCTTTAAAATGTTTTTCATACTTCTCTAATACTTCTCTCTACAATTTTTACAAATAACTTCAGCTCTGGTACCCAACTAGCTTCTATAGTCCAGTACGCAAAACATTCCACACTTATTTGCTCAGCCCCCATTCCCCAAGAACTACAGGCAAAAATGCAAACTTCTTTCTAAGATATAGAAAAATACCTCACTGAATACCAACTCATACTAAACCCTAACAAAACTAAGCTTATAGTTTTCAAAAATAACAAAACAAAAACATGCCAGTCCCCTCTAAAAATACTCTCCTCAAACAGAACCAATATAGAACCTACAAGCCAAACCAAACTTCTCGGTATCACAATAGATGATAACCTAAGCTTTGATAGCCAAATCAGCCTCACCATCAAAAAGGTCCACACCAAACTAGGTACCATCGATAGAGCTAAACCTTACCTTACTGAAAGTGCAACCGCCCACTCACAACTACTTTCCACACTCTTCTACGGATCACAGATCACAAATATTTACCAACCTACAAAAAGCAGACCTGAATAGTCTAGAATCCTGCCACAGCAAAATTTCCAAGTTCACCCAGGCCACTCATGTAGAAGCCACCATTGCTTAGCACTCTCTCAACTCAAATGGCTGAAACTCTCAATCAACTGTCCACAGCCCACAAAATAATTCATCTATCCTATGAAATCCCTGCACTAACCAACCTAATATAAATCACAGACTACTCAGGTCCCCTCAAACAAATTTATGTTAAAAGTTACCAAACCCCACAACTCACTAGGTACAGACCTCTACTGTTACAAAATTGCCAAACTTTGGATCAATATTTCCCAACCCATAGCAAAAAACTGTAATTATCAAGAATTCAAACACCTCTTAAAACAACAAATAGCAAATCATTGGCTCTGCTCCTGTCATACTCCTAGTTAAGTCTACTCACTTATTTACAACTACACCCCATACATATCTTAGATTACTGCTCTTTCTCCTAACTAGCACAACCCCAAAACTACCACTTACCTCTTCATAACTAACATCTTGCCTACATTTCTCCTTTTAGCAACTAAACTTATCTTATATCCTAGACAAGTTTACCTAGCTTAGTTAGTACCATTCCTGGCACTGTAAATATGTCTCCTACTTACATACGTATGGTCAAGCACATTGTTTTCAAACTGTATTTCATGTCTGTACATAAGTAATTGTTTACATTTGATGTATACACTGTTTCTTATCAAACATTATTAATGTTGTTATATTTGTCAGTATTAGTCAGAATTTCATGTGTGTTCGTAAGTAATTGTTTGCTTTTGATGTATACACTGTTTCTTATCAAACATTATTAATAGTGCTATATTTGTTACTATTAGTTAGAATCTCTACACTGTATGTCAGGAGCTTTCCTCCCAGGGCCTCCACTGAAAATAGGCTTCTGGCCCAATCAGACATCAACTGGTAAACACATGTAATAAGTAAACAAAAATAAATAAAAAATAGTACTTGTGAGTTGTTTGTCTGTCCTTACGATTTTTACCTTAGACACTAACAGCTAGTAAATACAGATACTTTGTACTCTGCTTTAGATGGTTATTTGTTTTAGCAAAAGGAAATGCTAAAATTTAGCTTTTATTGTTTGTAAAAACTGATAGAATTTCTTTGCACTATACATCATAATTTGGTAATAACCCCACACACACAAACTTCAATGTTTTGCCAGACATTTTATTGACTTCCATTTTTATCTGAGGCATGATAAGTTCTGCATTTTCTCAATTTATCTGTTAAGAACTTACCTCCTGTTCATAAGGCCAGACCCTTCTGCCTGTGGAAATGAGACTAGAGTACAAAACAGAAATAGTTAAAATCAGTTCTGTGAACTGCACATCAGAACTAACATACAAAATGGCTACAGATGTAAAATCTACAACATATAGGAAGCATATATAATGAAGCAATAGAAACAATGATACTATAATTAAATGCTACATTCTTTTAGTGTGAGATGGACTGGGGACTGCAGATAAACCCTGTAGCCATCTCATTCATATGGACAACACTGAAATGGTAATAAAGCTGACATGATGTGCTAGCATAAATCTGATACCATGAAACAGTCTGTCAGGGGTCCATTCAACTGGAGGACAGGCACAGCAGAGCTGAAAGGATTTCTGATCCCATCATATTTGAGGAAGGTAAATGCAGAAAATGGAGAAAAATATCTCCCAGAAATACATGAGCTGTAGGTGGCTTGGATATTATCTCCACTCATCATCATTAAATATGAGTCATGACTACTTCGCTGAATAAAATAGCATCATTTCATCTGATGGCAAGACCCCAGAGGGCAAACTGTGGGATAACTGGTATGATGCAGTGAAGGAAATTCAATAATTATGCTTTAAAAAGATGACAACACAAAGAAAATTGCATATATTTATCTTGCATTCACTGAAACACATATGTATGCACACACCCATTCAATTTGCTTCTGACTTATTTACTGATCCCATTAAGGGTCACTACTGTACACAGAGCTGACTTGGTAAATAGGGAGCAGAGGTAGATGGCCAGGCATTTATTCCATGTGTGCATACCTGTACACATATGTGTGCATATTCCGGAGTGTGCTTAGTTTTATATCTCTGTATTTATAGATTTATCTGCAAATAAGTGTGTGACATAGTTTATCATTACAAGCGTAACAGCTGGAATGTCAATTTGAGAAATGCTGAAAACAACACACGGAATCTCAGAATCCTGAAGACAGATGAGGTTGGATTGAAATTGTACCCGTGTGGCTGATCCTGGGTCTGGAGCAGTATGGAGTTTCAGGATTGGTTGTGTCTGTACAATTGCCAGCCTTCAGCTTTCTGAGATTTGGTATACTACTTCCAGCACTGCTCAAACCAACATTTTGACTGATGAACCTGTAATGGTAAACCATGTGATATGTATATTATACTTATAGTTTTTTTAATTTATTGCATTTCCAAATTAGAAACATAATCAAATGACTTTGCCATATTCTTATAAGTAACATTTTAAACATATATGTTTGCGATTAATCATATTCAAAAGTACATGCGCATAAACCTTTACTGCTAAACTTCGCTGACAACACTTTCCCTTCGCTGTCTTTATCACTCTTCTCTAATTTCCTACACCTGACTCTTTGTCTTTGTCTACATGTCCTCTTGGCTTGTCAGAACTGCAGATACTTTCTTTCATCTCTTTTCTCCTCAATGCCCTCTGGCGAAAACTACTCAGAAGCCTATGCCAAATGAATGTCAGTGTCAAATGAATGTTAATCCCTCTCTGTCACACATTTCCCATTCATGTGAATAGCACTGTGGCCAATGTGCTACTAATATCAGGGTAAATGCAATATATTTCAGGTAATCACAACTCTAGTGCCACATTTTCTAAGTGGACAAGCTGTCAACTTCATTTTCCTATAAACCATATAACTAAATGAAACATCCTACAACTATATTATATATTTTTCACTTTTTATATTGTGTGCTTATTTAATTGTACTGTTCTTTAATAACTTGTGTATTGCATTTACTGTACTAAACTTTGTGGAGCTTTACTCTCCAGGGCTCCGCTGAAAATGGGACTTGTGCCCAGTTGGACTCTCCCAGTAAACAAATGTAAAAATAAATAAATATATAAATAGATTTGCTTCTAAATTTCCCCCTGTACTTCTATGTTTTCTTTTGTACTGCAGTGTCTTAACTAGAGATTTTTACTGTAATTAATGCATGTTATGCTCACTGGTAACTGTTTATGATTATGTTTATGTTGTTACTCCATTGAATCATTCCCTCTGTATCATTACACACAATTAAATTTACTGTTCAAACCCACATGATATATTTTTTCAGAATTTACAAACCCTAAATTTGTGTTTTGAAGAGTACATGTTTGTGCACCCCATTCCCACCCCAAAACAGGTATACATTTATGGAGGAAGTACATACTGGTACCAAATACTAATGGTTGAGAGCCATAAAATAAAAATTAACGGATGGGATGTCGCAGGATATTGTAACATAGTTACAACCCAAAAGATGGTAATGTATTTAGAGGGTTACATAGAATTGATGCACCATAATAATGACAGAATGTCCTTATGGAAAGAGGTGCAACAGTAACAGCTTTCCTCAGTGGAGGTGGTGTAATAAGAACAGCCTGTCCTAAGCAGAGGTAGCGTAATGCCAGTAGCCTGTCCTAAGTGGAGGTGTTGTAATTCCAACAGCCTCTCCTAAGGAGAGTTGGTGTAATGTCAACAGCCTGTCCTAAGGGGAGTTGGTGTAATGACAACAGCCTGTCCTAAGGGGAGTTGGTGTAATGACAACAACCTCTCCTAATGCAAGTTGTAGTAATGGCAACAGCCGCTCTTAAGCAAAGTTGGTGTAATGACAACAGCCTGTCCTAAGGGGAGTTCGTGTAATGACAACAGCCTGTCCTAAGGTGAGTTGGTGTAATGACAACAGCCTGTCCTAAGGGGAGTTGGTGTAATGACAACAACCTTTCCTAATGCAAGTTGTAGTAATGGCAACAGCCGCTCTTAAGCAGAGTTGGTGTAATGACAACAGCCTGTCCTAAGGGGCATTGGTTTAATGACAACAGCCTGTCTTAAGGAGAGTTGGTGTAATGACAGCAACCTCTTCTAAGGGGAGTTGTAATGGCAACAGCCTCTCTTAAGGGGAGTTGGTGTAATAAGAGACTGTCCTAAGTGGAAGTGGTATAATGCCAACAGCATCTCTTAAGGAGAGTTAGTGTAATGAACGCAGCTTCTCCTAAGGACAGTTGGTGTAATGACAACAGCCTGTCCTAAGGGGAGTTCGTGTAATGACAACAGCCTGTCCTAAGGTGAGTTGGTGTAATGACAACAGCCTGTCCTAAGGGGAGTTGGTGTAATGAAAACAGCCTGTCTTAAGTGGAGGTGATGTAATGCCAACTGCCTCTCCTAAGTGGAAGTTTATGTGAGTGTCTGTTCATTTGATACAGATTTTAAGGAAAAAAGGAAGAGAAGAAGGGTCAGCATGAAGGAATCCCTGATGTAGGCATCACAATGTAGAAGGAGAAAGATCATGTAACAAGATACACAGTAGCTCAGTTGTATTAACCCACCAGATGTGACCTGGTGCCAGCCAAGATGATGATGGTGGGGACCAAACAATGGAAAAAAGCCAAGAGATATAGTCAGGCAAGTTAGCAACACAGGAGGGTGTTGTGTGACTGAAACTGGGGAAAATGTAAGAGGATGGTGGAGCTGGATAATACATGATATGAATAATGACTGAAAGGCTAATGCAGGATGCTTAGTAGGGCAGGTGTGCTAACTATTCTAATGCACAAATGAAAATTTGGCATTTGTTGATGGGGTGGCATGAAGAGCAGGTAGGAGAGTGACCCATTCATCTTTGTATACCAATGGATGCATCCTAAGTTTGTTTTTGGGTGAGGGGTGATCATTTAGGAGAAATGGAGGAATTGCGTGCTGCCACTGTAGTGAAGGTGAACACAAGAAGAAAAGCATTATGATGATTTGGGTGTCACAGGTTGTTTGAGTGCAGAACATAGAAAGGAGCTGTTGTAAGCTTGCACAGTAAGATCAACATGGGCAGCTACCCAGGGTCTGAGCAGTTGCATATCCAGGACCTGTTTAAATGGCCCCTTAGGAGTTTTTTTGAAGTTATTTTTGTTTTCTGTTGTCCTAATATCTGGTGGGTTTGAATTCCATGTTTGTGGAACAAACGTGGAGTAGAGGGAGTTAAAAGCGCTATTTTTATTTTTGGTTATGTCAGCTAGTGCTTTGTTGGTGGATCTTAGCAGGTAGTTGTTGGAAGAGATATTCAGTAGGCCATGTAGTGAAGGAATTTTATCATAACTGCATAGGATTTGGTGGGCTACTGTAAGATGGTTATACGTGAGCAGGTTAGGTAATTTTAGCCAGGATAGTTGCATGATTGCTAGGCAGTGATGTGTACTGAAGGGTGAGTCGGTTGCGAACTTAGCTATTTTATTGTAGCAAGTGTTTAGTTTCTTTAGGTCTGCTTTATTTGGGTTGATAAGTATGGGGAAGGCATACAGAAGTGTGGAGACTAGGTGGCTTCTTGTGATGGTAGCTTTACTGTTGTTGGTGAGGTATTTTCTGCATCTATACAGGGTTCCAATGTTTTTATGGACTTTTTGTTATTGTCTGTGCAATATGCATATCGAATTTCTTGTTGTGATCAACGATAACTCCTAGTAGTTTGGTGTTTTGGACAGGTGTGATATGGGTGTTGTTATCTGAGTATATTGTGAAAGGAAGTAGGGGGTATGGGGCTATTATGGGATGGAATATCATTAGCTGGGTTTTTTGGTGGTTGAGTATCAGTTGAGAGTTGGCTAGACAGGTTTCAACAGCAGCAAAGGATTCTTGTGTCAGATTTTGGAGTTGAGGGAGTGATGGGGCAGAGGAGATTAGATGGGAGTCATCAGCGTAGTGGACTAGAGTGGCGTGCTGGTTAGATTTGTGAAGTTGGTTGGTAAATATGTTGAAGAGGAGAGGACCGAGGATGGATCCTTGTGGGGACCCCTAAGGTGACAGGTATGCAGGGAGACAAGGAATTTAGAATTTTACTGCCTGTGGGGGGGTTTGATAGAGTTTTGAAACCAGGCTAGAGAAGAGTGGTTTAGGTTAAGATCTGAGAGAGCAGTTAGGAGTTTGGGACTGGAGACTATCAAAGGCCTTGGAGAGATCTAGGAAGACAGTGGAGTCCAGGATGCCATTGTTTCAGTGTTATTTACAGTATTTGTGAAGCTAAGCAGAGCTGTGGTAGTGCTGTGACTAGGGCAGAATCTGTGTTGGGTGTTGGTCAACAGTTTGTTAGCAAGGAGATAGCTCATTATTTGGGAATGTATACATTTTTTTAATATTTCAGACAGGGGAGATATGATGGCAATTGAGCAGTAATTAGATAATGCCACTGAATTACCCCTTTTGTGAAGTGGTATTATATATGAAATTTTCCACAAAGAAGGAACATATTGTTCTAATAAGGAGTGATTGATTAGCAGGGAAATGTGATATGAGATGGCTTTGTCTGTGATTTTGAGGTATTCTGCAGCTAATTTATCAGCAGGCAGATATTTATATATTGTGCTAGTAGAGACAGGTTGTAAGGAGAAGCTGTTTTGGTTTACAGGTGAGGATGATAGGTTTGGATAAGAAGTAGGAGAATTATTATTTGAAGAGTACAGCAATACCTTCACCTCTTTTGGATGACCTGTCTTGTCTAAGAATATTATACCCGGGGGAGGAGAACACATTTACTATCAAGATGTGTGGTTTTAGACAGGTCTCTGTGAGAAGAACTATATCAGGAGAGTAAAGGGCCAGAGTGGTACGCAGTTCCAATATTTTATTCAGTATGCTTCTTATATTTATGTTAAGTATTAAGACGTCAGTGGGTTTCTGGGGAGGTTTAGAATGTTATATACCTTGTTGCATGGGGGGGGGGGGTTGTTGTTTGTAACACCAGGATATGGGTGTACGCCGCCACTAAGTATGAGCTGGACTGCTATATGAATGATAGTTTTTAGATATTTTGCTATAAATGTTTTGTATTTTGTGGAAATATGGGTGGATAGTTGGTATGGGGTACTGTGAATGGGGCAAGGTTGAAATTTGAGAGGTTGTAAAATGATGTTGATATTAGTAATAGTGATGGTTTGTCTTGTGAAGGGGCTGGGCAGGTGGGGGATTTAGTTTGAGACTTTGGGTTACTAATGTGATGGTAGGAGGTTAAGTGTGTTGTAAAAGTTAGGCTTAAAACTATTATAAAGGTTAGGGACAGCATTTTGTCCTGAGAAGGTCAGGAGAAAAGAAAAGAGCCTATGTGGATATGTTACAGGAGTGGGTAGGGTTTGTGTACTGTTTTGTTTATGGATGGTGTACATGGAGTAGGGAGGCTGGGTGGGGGGTTAGGTTTAGAAATATTACAGAATATGGATAATGTGTGAGTAAGGAGAATGGTTGTGAATGTAGATGAGATTATAGTGAGATACATGCTAAGCTATAGATGGAAGAGAGTGAATGGGGAGAAGCTTGTTAATTATGAAGTTACTCTGAGAGTGAGGCTGTAGGGAGTGGCTTGTTAGTTACAAAGGTCAGGAACCTGGGGGTGAGTGGGAATGGGGGTAGGGTAGAGGAGCAGAGTGAGCCTGAGCATAGCGAGTGAACTGAACCAGAGAGATTGTGGGAAGCAGAACAGCACAGAAAAAAAAACAATCAATGAAAGCATAAGTATAGACAGAGAGTAGCAGGGCTGCAAAAATGACTACAGCTGTGAGCCAGCCAGAAAAACTGGAAGCAAACAAAGGGAGAAGATGTGGGTAGAAGAGAAAAAGGTTTAGCTACTGGGCAAGAGGTGTGTGAATAGGTTTATTTAAGAAGGAAGGAGTGTTATAGGGGAAAGTGGTGGGTTAGGATAGTTTTGTGGATGTGGAGAGAGAGATCAGGGTGAGGAAGTACTGCAGGGATTTGGCTCGATGGTGTGTGAGAGCAGCCTACACTTAGATATTTATCAGGAAATATGCATACAGAGCTAGTGGCTGTCTTGCAATTTGGATTACTGGCCTGGAGAGGAGTGTATGTGTCAATCTTGCTTGCGATTCTGTATATTATAAAGCAGGTTCGCTGTCCTAGGATTAGGGAGAAAGAAGAAATGTTAGAAAAACAGAAAAAAGGGTTGTAGAAATTATAACAGAAAGAGTTGAATGGAGACAAGTGGAGGGGAAGGTAAGTAAGAGACACACCAGCTGTGGGCTAGCCAATATTAAATATGTAACATCTATAGGAAACAATGCAGTCAGCATACAAAAAATCAGCAGATAATAGCATGTAGCATCTAAAAACAAACAATGCAGTAAATATGTGTTCGAATGCAGCACATATACAAAAACATATGAGTGGTAGTTGTTTTGCTACCAGCTAATTAGAAACATGAGTATACCAGCATATGGATATTTATAACACAGACACTATCATTTGAAATGCCAGCTGAGAATAAGTAAAACATTAGAGCGAGGTAGTAGTAAGTAGAGTATAGTAAACTAATCTGCCATTAATTGAGGCAGTAACAGATGGTCTAACACCACTTATTACACCTGCTTGTCAGAAAAATGACAGTGCTGGATGAAGATAATGCACTGTTTTATGGAGGTGTCATTTGTATAATGCACTGGTATCCATAACATTTTTTTGAATGTACATAGACACATAGGTAAGTACTAGGCTAGCTTGCCTTTGTAGACTAATTTAAGCCTTGTCAATTTTCTTTCCAGAGGTGACAATCAAACCCTGTTCCATTTGTCTTTATGGCAAACACCTTAACCATTATACCAAAGCTCCTTATGTTTTCCAAACAGCATCCTTAAGTCAGGGATGACTGCAATTCATACCTACAGTTTGATGTACAAAAACACAGTGAAAAACGGTGTAGCATAGTATGAGATTGCAATGCTTTTTACATACTATAACGTGTAGCAGGGTTTCTGCACTATGCACTTCATAACTCATGTTATCCTTTGCACTTGCACACCTAGAAGCGTGGCCTATTATGTCTCCTCCTTGGTAAATGACCTCTCCCGAAGTCTCACACTTCACAGTCATCACAGTCATAACAAAAAGTGGTGTCACTGCTGGCAGTCTCTTTTGTAGCTTTGCTATCACCTTAAACTTAGGAAGACATTCACCCAATCTCACTGTATTTTATATTTATTGCTTTAAAGGGTGAGTTCTTAACATGTTGATTACTTTATTTACTGATATACATATTTACAATTTGTTGACTGAATTAGTTCCAGATGGGGAGAAAAACTCCAAACTGTGCAAGTGAAATTTCATGATAATAGCAATACAGATGATCTAGTCAATGACCCAACATATAATCAATACATAAAGTGCAATAAAAAGTTATCCCAAGTACATTTGTATGAAAGAACAATTAGCATATACAAATGAAGGTATGCACAGCTCCAGGCAGTAATGGAGATGTAGCTGACAAAAGCATTTCATGAAAACAGACGCAGTACAAGAGAATTGTTAATTTTAATGTTTTAGTTAAAGGTAGCATTTGATGTTAGTCATCACAGACATATGCCTTAATAGAAATGCTAAGTTACTAAAAGTCTAGATCTGGCATAATCTTCTATATATAAAACATGCATTATCATTATGGTTTTAATTTGTTTCACTATTTTAAAACTATTGGCATGGAACTTTATTAAGAAAACAAAGATAGTATTTGTAGTATCCTAGTAGCTGTGCTACTATCTTTCAGTCATTCACATTATGTATCTCTTTACTTAGCATACCTTTTCACTCAGCAACTTAGCAAGACTGAAGTATCACGGAAAATGTTGTCTTGAGTTCAGTTGACCTACCTACCTTCTCCTGTGTATACTTGTGAGGTCACATTCTCAGGACCATAAAACTGTTAACTATTTGATGCAAGCATGAATGCACAGTGCAGAGGAGGAAGCGCATATATGTGCAGGTATGTGACATAACACTTGGTATCTTTAATAAACATACAAACTACATCAAGAGCGTTTGAATCAGATGGTCACTTCCACAAAACGATAATCCTTGAGTATGACAAATCAGAAGGCATTTCATGTGCTGTGCATATGACTAAAACCATGCTCTCTGTAAAGATGTTGGACTTCCATAAAAGAATGCCTCCAACATGTGGACCGCACCAAAAATTTGGTCAGATATGTGCACCTACATTGTTTCTCTTCGTCTCTGCAAGAAAGGCAGTGAAGAAAACTTTCACCATGTCCTGCAATTTCTTTTGATGTCCTTGACAGGACTGAGAGCTGACTAAGTAATTACAGTTTTCTCTGTGTCTATGGTATTTTACGCAGGTAGCGACAAGTCCCTCTGCCAAAGCAGGTGACAGGATAAACTTAAATAGAGGAACAGGCTTTCCCTTTTTTCATTCCGAAAATGCAAGTTGTAGAAAGTACAGCTATATTCCTAGTAAATAAACCACACAGCATTCATAATTTATGGGGAAAAGAAACTTCAGGATTTTGTTGTAGTTGAGTATGGACTATTCAGCCTAATAATAGTTGCAAGACTGACAAGTCACACTTAAAATGACAAAAATGATTACTTTGCAGTCTATACTCAGATTTTAGTTTATTTTTTCTTAACTGGCAGTATACAGCAAGATGATTCTAGCTAGAATCAGTGATCTATTTACTTGTAATTTCACAAAGCTGTAAGTATCCATAAATATATTTAATGACTTCTCTAAAAATACCAAAGGAAATAAAGGTAGATTTCACTGAAAGCCAAATGGTGTGATAGAATGCTGCAGAAGCAGGTACAGACAGGAAGCATGGCAGTAATATGTAAGTGTTGTTAGGCTAGTCATTCAGTGGTTAGTCTAAAGACAGAGAAAAGTGATGACATTTGGGTGAATATGTCCATTAAGTGACACCAAGTGATACCTTGACCCCATGTGAAAAATGGGAAAAGGAGTTGTGGATGTGGATGGATGCAAATCCTTTAAGATACTAAAGTATGACTGATATCCAGGGAATTTGCTTTTTAAAGAGTAACTTTTTTTTTTTTAATTCTTTAAAAAAAATGCTTGAGTGATCTGATCCTTACTCGACTTAACTCCTTTCATTTACATCTTAGGCCACAAGGGCAACGGTAATTGTAGCATCTATGGATAACTTGGAATAATCAATCAAACATGTTGCATGGTAGAAGCCAGAAACAGAGTAAGAATTTGAAGACACCATACAACATTGACCAGAAGCCTGCCTGTCTACCTTACTAGTACCCTTGCAAACCTTAACAATGCCCCTAACCCTAACCCTGAAATAATCATCAGCCCCCTTTTTTCCCATTTTCTACATGGGGTTGGGGTATCGTGTTAACTGTTGCCAACTCTCTCAATTCAGTGCCACACTTCTGCCTTCAACATTCATGCCTGACTCTTGCAGATCTTCTTTCACACAATCCACCCACCTCTTTGTTGGACATCCTTGCTACCTCTTATCTTCTTCCTGTCTGTCCCAAATCTTCCTCACCAGGTTGTCTTCTGCTTTTCTGCACGTGTCCACACAACTGTAATCTGTTCTCTTTGATCTTTTCTGCAATTGGAGCTACTTTGGCTTCTGCACTTATGTCATCATTTCTTCATCTGTTCCACAATGTGCATCCTACCACCCTTCTCAGGCACTTCATTTCCAGCACCTATAACTTCTTCAACTGTTTTGCCCTTACTGCCCAGGTTTCTGTACCATACAGTAGTACTGGTCACACCACTGTCTTGTACACCTTACTTTTCTTTGGCATTCTTCGGTCAAAGACTACACCTGACATTTTATGCCAGTTGGCAGGAGCCCCTGTGATTCTAGCTTTGACCTCTTCATTCAGACTTCCCTTCTCCTCAACCACTCCTCCCAAATACTTGAAGCTGTTTATCTGTCCCACTGTCTTCCCTCCTATCTCTATTCTAAGTTTCTTTTGATTTCCAATTTTCTCACTGTCTTATCTGTGCTTAGTTTCATCCCATGTGCCTTTAGTTTTGCATTCCATTCTCCTATCCTTTGCTGAAGTTCTTACTCAGAGTCTGCATGTAATGCCACATCGTCTCCATACAGTAACTTTGTTGATATGTCCCCTCCGACCTGTTTGCTAATGTAGTCCATCACCAGTATGAACAGCAGTGGGCACATAGCTGAACCCTGATGTACACCCACTCCCACTGGGGATGCCTCTGTCAGGCCGAACACTGTTCGTACTTGAGTCATTGGATCCTTATACATAACCTGCACTAATTCCACCAGCGTTTTTGGAACTTCAAACCACCACAGTACTGCCCACATCAGCCTTCTTGGCACCATGTTGTATGCTTTCTCCAAGCCAGGATTGCCCAGTTAGACTCTCTTCTCATCTCTAGCTTCTTCTCAAGTAACTGTCTCACTGCAAACATCTGGTCAATTGTGCTGCATCCAGACCTGAATCAGAACTGCTCATCTCCCATCTTGCAGTCTACTATTCTGCGTATCCATTTATCAATCACCCTCTCCATAAGTTTCATACAATGTGATTGAAGTTTGATGCCTCTGTATTGCCCACAGTTGTGGATGTCCCCTTTTGTCTTGTACACTGGCACTAGTATGCTTATTCTCCAGTCATCTGGGATACGCCTTTCTCTCCACACTGCTATGAGTACCCTCAGGAGCCATTTCTCCCCTATCTCACCCAGCATCTTAATCATATCTGCTGTAACCTCATCTGAGCCTGCTGCTTTCCCTGATTTCATCTTCTTTAGTGCTGTTCTTACTTCTTCTAGGGTGGGCTCCTCTTCTTTTCTCATTGTAGGCTCTTTCTGGGGCAGAACAGCTTCTGTGGGGTTTTCTTCATTCAGAAGCTGCTGAAAATACTCCTCCCATCTGCCTTTGATGCCCTGTGGACTGATGAGCAGGTTGTTTCTGGCATCCCTTACGAAGGGTGTCTGACTATCTTCTTTATCTTTCTGTCTTTGCCTTACAACCTGATAAAGTTTATTTGCGCCACTTACTGAGTCACTTTCCAAAAGTTGGTAGAGTGCCTCTGATGCCCTATTCTTTGCTATTGCAACTTCTTTCTTAGCTTCTTTGTTAGCCAACCAGTAGTCCTTCCTAGCCTGATCAGTCTTTTCTATCTCCCACTTCTTCCTGCACACCTTCTTTCTTTTGATGACTTCCAGGACTTCTTATTCCACCATCAGCTTTCCTTATGTACCTTATTTCCATACCTGGCTCAGCCACATAGCTTTTCTGTAGTCCTAACACATGCTGTTCATAGGCGCTGCCATTCTTGTTCAGCACCACCTATTTCCTCCTCTTCTTGGGGTGCTAGAGCCCCATGTAATTCCTTGAACTGCCGTACTTTCTCTCCAATCAACTTCTAGGTCTTCATCCCGGTCTCTGTTGACCTTAGAGCCTTCTCTGACCACTGCTTGCAGCTGATTGTGGCAACTAGTGGTTTATGCTGTGGGCCGACTGTTTCACTGGGGATGACTTTGCAATCATGGATTCTTTCTCAGTGCATTTTCCTTACTAGGAAGATGTCTATCTGACTTGCATGCTGGCTACTCCTGTATGTGATCTAGTGACTGTCTCTCTTTCTGAACCATGTGTTGGCTACTATTAAGCCATTTGTCAGATGGCTTCTCTTTCTTTACTGCTGTTGCTCCACCCATGTGAACCCCGGCATTCAAGTCATCCATTATCAACACCAATTCATGCTGCCCTGCTTTATCTAGTAGATCCTGCAACTGCTGACTGAATGCACTCTTTTCCTCACTATCACAACATTGTTGTGGGGCATAGGTTGAGATTATGAATACTGCCTTATCATTGCACTGGAGTCTGATTGCCATGAGTCTATCATTAACTCTGATGATATCCCCTCACTGCCTTCTGAAGCCTCTATCTCACCACAATTCCTACACCATTTCTAGCCTGTCCCCCTTTTGAGTAATAGAGTCTGCATCTCAAGTCAAGTGGCTTTGCTGCACTGCCCTTCTATCTTGTCTCTTGTATACACAGAATGTCCAGCCTCCTCCGTATCATCATGTCATCCAGTTCCAAACTGCATCCTGTCAGTGAACTTACATTAAGCGTAGCAATTCTCAGTTCATGTTTGGCAGGTTGGTTGTTTTTTACGCCAAGCTTTCACTCAATAGTGCTATCTCAGGTGACCCAGGCTGGGCAACTAGACACCAGCAGGCCAGTAGCTTATTGACTCAGGACTGCTGGGCTTTATGGCAGGCACACACTGGCCAGTAAAGGCACATATACCCCCCTCCCACCATGAGCATGTGTCCCTGGCGTAGGTCGATGTAGGCTGGGTCCTCAACCCAATTATTATCAGTAACTACTCATGCCCACTTTGGCGACATTAGTCAACATGACTGAATCACCTAGAGCCATATTTACACCATTGAGTGGCTAGCCCTGCCATGGCATGCAGTATGTGATCCATGTTCTCCTACCCTGAGGATACTGCTTACCACAGTAGATGCCCAAAGCGGTTGGTCTTCCACCTGTAGGGCACCATATAGTCTGTGCTGCTGCCCACAGCTCCATTCATTGGTGAATTTGAGATGAAAACACTCCACATGTTTTTTTTTGGAAATGGGGGGAACCCCACGGAGACACAGGGAGAAGATGCAAACTCCAAACAGGCATTGATCGGAGGTCGGGATCGAACCTTGTACCGTGTGCATGGGAGGCGAAGACCTTAACCATTATGCCAACTGGTCTCTCTTACCCTACATCTTGCCTTTAAAACACGCTTTCCGTAACAGTGCTATTATTCAAACAAATTTCAGCTGAATGTGTCCCTGGGTTTTCGTGTAACAATAGCAAAAGAAAACTGTTTCCTTTTGTGATCTTTTTTTCCCCAATGTTTTACATTTTTCGATATGCTGAATTTTGGAATGATGACATTTTTTCTGCCTTCCCAGGATTCTAGCAGAACAAATGGCCTCTTACCCCTGTGAGGAAAGAACAGATAAATATGATGGCCAAAAGGGAGGCTTGTTAATTACTGCAGGGGTCAGATAACCAAATAAATAAAAAAAAACAATGGTCACATATTTTAAATAGGCACTTGTGATATTCTTGGTTTCCAGGACAGCTCTCATTCCAAAAATGTTAGACTATTTCTCACCTATTTCTAATTTAAACACACTAAAATATTATATCCTTTTACAAAAGTAATAATATTTTATCTCTTTACAGGAAGGGTAAGTCAAATTTTGTACTATATGACTCGTGCTTCACGTGTGGTTGAACATGATGCCATCAGCTTGGGCCTGGAAAATGAACATGGGACTGAAGGATCACATGTCTAGCACATGCATTAGCTGTAGCTGTACAAGGTGAAATAAACACAGGTGCACACACAAGGTGAAAGGTGACAAGCTGCATAGGATAGCATTAGATGACAAAGGTACCAACAGATGTAAGAATATGTGGCTTTGTGAGGAATGAATGTTGAGATATGATCCCACAAATGAAAATAATCTTACCGAATTAAAACATTAAATTACATTTACATTCACTTATGAACACCAGTATTTAACATGAAGAAAATTTCTGGAAAAAATTCAGTCACTGCTCTTACCTGCTGGAGTATACGCAAATGAGGCTGCAATTAAAGAAAAAAATTACAAAGATTAATGTTACTTATTGAGTCTTCCAGTGTTAAGTAGTTTCAATTAGCTTTGTCAAGGAATCTGGGGAAAACAACTCCACACAAGGTTCATACTGATGAGAACCACGCTCCTGATTCTAACAGCGAGTAAACCAAAATGTATATGCCAGAACAAGTCTGGAAAAAGCTAAACATTTTAAATAATACCTTTATAAAAATGATACAGTTTAGCTGTGTATGAGTCAGGCAATTGTCAGAGCTTTGCTAGGGAGTACTGTTGGGTAGAAAGTATTTACTCAACAATTTTAAAATGCTAAAATACATTGATATTTAAATGTCTATATGTGCTGTATTTCTAGAAAAAATGTTACTTTTCTATCGCTTAGAATGCTAGGAAGTGATTTAAATATGATTAAGTGATCAACATTTCTTTTAGACTATGCTTCTTAATGGCCTATTGCCAACTAGTAATCTTTACACAATAGAAAGACAGCAAATGAGGAGGAAGCTTTTCAAATCTTTTTCTCTGTCAAGAGGATAAACTCCTGTCATCTGACAAAACAAAATAAATATAAAGATTACCCAAGTTCAGTTTGAAAATACATGTTGCACATTGGTCTTGAACTGAAGGAGTTATTTTGTTAAACGTCCTTCCCCTTGTGTAAATCATTATCAGATCCATTCTCTTTTTCCTAATGTGCACTACAGAGAGGAGAAGAGGAAAACTGATTACAATTAATTCCAATTAGTACTAATTAACTACAGGACGGTGGGTCCAGGCAATCCTGCTTTACCCAGGGCAGTTGCTGGTCAAGCAGCAGAACTGGGCAATTCGCTAAAAAGTAAAAAAAGAGATGCTGCTGTTGTTAAGTGAAGTTTGTTGGTGTCTTTCGGCTTTTCCCGGTTAGGGGTCGCCACAGCGGAACTCCGGTCCGCTAATGATTGGTAGTTGATTTTTACGTGCTGAGTTACCAGCCCTGACGCACAACCCTCAACAAAGGTATGCCCATTCATGCATGTCTCCACGCAGAAGACGCTCTAGCTGAGAATCGAACCAGACAGCGACTTACTGTGAGGCGACAACGCTACCGCAGCACCACCACTGCAAAATGTACAGAGCCAAAAAGATTCAGAAGTTCCTAAGATTGACAAAGACATAGATGATTTAGGTCCATCTGCAACATTAGGATCATGAAATTCACAAATCCAGACATGGAAGGCCTTCCAGGAATTCTGGAGCAAGGCCGAAAGAGTGGCCTGTTCATGCAAAAGTTCACCTCAAGTACAGAAAACACAATAGTTGGGATAAGGATGAGGGGTGGAAAAGCCCAATAAGTCTGTTGGGGAGTGAGTTCCTTCAATGAAAAGAATTAGGCGAGGGAGCAAATTGTGGTCTTAGCAGCTCTCAGAAGACCCAGATGTGATTTATGTATTCTATTGGTTGCAATGGATATGTTATTTTTATACTTATCAATGCTTATTTTAATATACTGTTAGATTTTAAAGTACTGCAACAGTTTCAAATATTTTTACTATTTAGCTGAGAAGAACAATTTGAATTTGTTAAAGTTCATTATAGTTTAGCAAATAGATGATAAATGCTTCTTGCAATCATTTAACCTTGAAAGGAAAGCAAGGTACTTTGTACTTGTAGGGAATGTCTCTGAGATAAGTTTGCTGAAAGAAAACACACAAACCATGTCAAGACTGAAACATGAGAAGGTTTTAAGCTATACTCCCATATGCATACCTTTTTATCTGTTTTTTCCTTTCAGCCTTGGAAATGTGCTTGTGTTTTAATTACAAGTTGAGAAAGCTTTGAACTGTGTATGAAATAATCTTTTTTCTAACTTTAAGGTATAAAAAGGGTTACATCTGTGCACAGATTTGAATCTATTTTGAAATATTCCAAACTCATGACACATTATAATAAATGTGTTTGCATCCAATCTAACAGTCTATGTTTTAAATTGAATAACTGCATGATACTATCTGCTAACAAATGTTCCTTTTTGGCTGATGCAGTGACGACTCTACCTGAGGTTTATTTGTTTTGCTTCACATCACTGACGACTGTGGCAGGGATCTCTTCAACAAAAACTGAGTACCCATTTCTCTAAGTGCTTTTAACTTACATTTTGTCTTTGAGTTCCTGTAGATATTCAATGATGCCAATGCAGCTTTGGACTGTATGCACATTATTTATTGCACTGGTGAATGCATTCTATGTTTAGGCTTATGTTCACAGTTGTGAGTTTTTTCTTATAGCATATGCTACATGCATTAACTAGGAGGGGCCCAGTATTTGAGGCTAAATTGGGTTTCAGCCATAAATGTATAGCAGTGAGGGTTGCTGCAAATACTTGATGTGCATACCTGACATTTTGTGTGACTCTGCATGCATGACTGAGTGTGTTCTAAGACAAACAACCAGAAACACAAGAAAGAGAGAGGGTTTAAGTAACAGCACAGTGTACTACAGTCTACATTACTGGTAAATGATTACTGAACCTTCTGCTGGTTCTCCAGCCCATTATATGTAGCACACATATGGGCCAAACTCTGGTCAATACATAGCATATTGGTACAAACTAACAAAACAAAACTTAGATTTATACTTTCCTGACAATGGCACTTTTGATAAAATTAAAATACTACATCTATGAACTAAATTAGAACAGAAAGGTAATAAAATTAAAATTGATCAGTGTAATAGCTGTAATAATTGGTATACTGAAACTTTTAAATGACAAATCCACTGTAAAGGGGTTTAAAGATACAAATGACAAACTGTTACAATAGGTGAAAGAACTTAAAAATATAGTTAAAGCCTGTAATACCATACTAACTGCTCCTTTGTATCCAACAATTTTAAATGACGAGGCTGCAGAGGGAGGTGGGGAGATGAACAACTTCCCTGTTTCCCACATTGTAGAAATGACCAGGTTCCTCATTTATCCCAACAAGACAGAGGTCAGTCTGTTACCCCATGAAAAAGTGTATTTATACAGGTCACTCCTTCTGCATTTGCACAATCAACCTCAGCTTTACCTCAACCTGGACTATCTAGCACTGTCCACCCCACCACTTCGTCCTCTCAGTTAGATGGTGATGGGAGGAGCATTACACACCATGGTGAAGTAGAACATTCCAGTAAAAAGGAACATTGTACTTCCAAAGGACAAGACGGGAAGATCAGATGGATAATTCTCTATATCCCCTTAGAGAAATGTCATATATGGATGGTACTATGGCATTAGTCCATAGATCTTGGACAGTTACTGATTTACATTCTATATTAATTATGAAAAATGCAGCAAAGATGGTAAATGCCTCACTCTTCAAAATTAACACATTGAAAAAGTCCATAAGAGTGAGGCAAAGCAAGCAGGCAGCTGATGTCTTGTACCCAAAGTCAAAGTAAACTCGGAAATAGAAGCAGAAATCCAGCATTTATTGAACCTTAGCACTTTCACAGTATAAGTACTGCATCCAAGTCAGAGCATCAAAACCATTTATATACAGTTAAAAAAAAAAACGAAAAAGCCAAAAGCGGCAGCAATACACCAGGAAACCGGAGACAAAGCTGGAGACAGTAATGGTTTATTAGATCCAAAAATGTTAAGCGCTTTCTGCAGTGAAAAAAACTGCCTTCTTCAGTGAAAAAAACTGCCTTCTTCAGAACATTAAAAGTTTGAAATGCATCACCTTATATACACACCGCCCCACAATAAAACCCGCCTTTATTAATCAATTATCCTATTAAAATTTAAAAACACATTTGTATAACAAAATTAGGTACTTTTTCTGTTGTACTCATTGTGACACATATATTCACTTGTCAAATATTGAATGTAAACTAACATTAAAAACACACTCAATCAGTTTAAAAACCGAAGTTCTGGTACCAAAATGCCAAAATGCCTACAACGGTCAACAACGAAGATGACCAATTTTTAATATCTGGCGCCAAACCCAAACGCCATTTTCCATCGCGGACATATGCGGGTGAAGAGAAGAACCGAAAGGTTCCTAACACACATAATAAAGGTACTGTGCAAAATAATAACTTACGGAGAGATGTTGAAAAAGGGCATATATACAATTTGGATAACTTTGTCAAAATGCCTTTGGACTTTAAAGATTTTGCTAGATCTAGTTCTAACTGTCCAAAGGAAAAAGGCGAGGGGGGTTATTCCTCCTTAAAAAAGCTTATTTTCTCTTTTGGTAATAATCTTACCAAGGTAAAAAATATCCAAGTAGAAAATATGTACCTTCGGAAATGTTTGGACAGCAATGTTATACCGATGGGTTTGCGTTTCTTCAAGGAACCCATGGGTGTTGAAATGAACACTAAAAATATTAAAATCTGTAATGATATGTTCAACGAGTTTGGAACCAAATTCATGTTATTTATAATTGAATGTAATGACTTTAAAATAAGTGCGTTACTAAATGAAATTGAAAACATGGACAGAAATATTCAGAATGATTTGATGTTTGAGCAGTGGGAAAGGTTATATTAAAAACAGTTCGAGTATGCTGAGAGTACATATAAGAAAACATATGAAAGAAAGTGTAGAAAGTTACAAAGAGATATTACACAATATGAAAAGGGCACTGCATATAGGTGGAATAGTAATGATAAAAAATATGTTGTGAATAGGTATGATAGAAAATATTCTAACCCTGTTAATGAAAATATCATTCACCATAATGATGAAGAATGTTTTTTAGAAGATGGGAGAGAAGAATGGAAAATGGTGGAAAGAAGGGGGAAAGGGCGGAATGCTTGGAGAAATCACAGATACAATCAATAGTTGAACCTCCTAGTGGTAGTGAAATCTTTGGTTCACCTAATATTGATACTCTTGTTACTGATAGGGATCCAGTTATTGAAGCTAGTAATAGTGGGAATTTTTATGGAAGCGGCGAATTCAAGATTTTCAACTATACTACTCATCCAATTTCACCTGAATATTATGAAATATTCTCTAAGGGTATGAAATTTATACCTGATTATAGTTTGGATTTTACTGACATTCTTGTTGAATTCAAACTTTTTTTGAGAAAATTAAATTTAGGCATTTTTTTCAAGAATCAAAATAGTAGTACTGTTTTGCAATTGGGTGAATTAAAGAAAAATAGTACATTCACCCCTCCGATGTGCATGACTTTAGCCTCTTTTGAAAATGTGGTCAATTCACAAGTATATGCTTTATATAAAAAATGTAAATATTTAAGAGGAGAAAAACAGTATACATATAAGATTTTTGATATAGTTAAATCTTTATGTGAGAACAATATTAGAATTATGTCCGCGGATAAGGGTGGGGGTATAGTGTTTTATGATAATGAGAAATATACTAATAACATTTTTGAACTATTAAATAATTCAACACAATATACTCCCTCTTCGTTAAATGAGGTTAATATTGCACATGCACGTATTGATTCACACCTGGAGGAATTTATAATTGAGAACAGGATAAGTGAGGAAATGTACAGATTTCTGAAGGTTGAATATCCTATACTTGCCACTATCAATGGCATCCCCAAAGTGCATAAAAATGTCAATGACCCTCCATTTCGTCCAATAATTTCTGGTAGTGCCAGTAAAGCATTCCCTTTTGGTAAGGTGATCCACCATAAATTGAAACACATGTATAAGACAGTGAATCACATTATGAAGGATTCATGGGAATTCTTAGGTATTTTTAAACAAGACCTGTGGAAAAATAATCTTATATATGTCACCATTGACATCCAGGATCTCTTCTCTAGTATACCCAAGGAAGATGGACTAGCTAGATTTAACAACAGTATAAACAGAGAGAGTGGCTTGGGACAAGAAGACATTTCTTTATTGATGGAATTTATGGATATAGTTTTGGATCACAACTATATTTATTTTGAGGGGGAATATTACAAACAGAGAACGGGGGTTGCCATGGGCACCTCTTGTGCCCCTATATACGCCAGTTTGGTGTTATTGGACTGGGAAACTGAATTCATATTTAAATCTGAGTGGATGCCTAAAATTAAGAAATATGTCAGATACCTGGACGATATTTTTATACTGTGGGAGGGGGGTGAACAAGATTCATCGTGCTTTATGGGATACATCAATAGTACCACCGATTATCTTAAGTTCACTCACCAGTATGACCACACAGGTATTGGCTATTTAGATGTCTTTATTTATAGTGATGGTGAATCATTCCAGTCCCGTATTCATAGGAAGGACACGTTTAGTAATGGTTACCTTCATTACAGCAGTGCACATTCATATAACACCAAAAGGGGTATTATTAAGGGGCAATGTATTCGTGCTGCCCGTATGACAACAGATAGGAGATATTTACTACAGGAAATGAGATTTATAGGGCAATTATTCTCTGACAAAGGGTACCCCCCAAAGATGATTAAGGACATTACAGGATATGTCCTTAAGGAATGGGGACATAAATATAAACCTTTATTAGGAATAGGTATTGGTAATAATCAGGATAACAACAATAACAACAGTGGTAGACAAGGAACAAGCAATGAATATACTAAAGCTTGTGTTATTAAGTATGGTAGACATACCAATGAGGTGAGGAATATTATTTCTACCAACTGGAATATTTTGACAAGCGACTTGGCGATAAGGGATAAAGTTACAACTGAACCGTACTTTGTATATAAAACAGGAAATAATTTGAAAAGGATTATAGAAATTAAATCAAAGTATCAACAGTCCAGTAAAATACAAAGGACAGGTACCAAAAAATGTGGTCAGTGTAACTTTTGCAAATATATATTGGATACGCCTAATGTTATACTGGCGAATAGACTAAAAAGCAGGATATGGTTTTGTAATGGAAATTGTTTGAGTAAACATATAGTTTATTTGGGTATTTGTCAGACATGTAAAAGTTATTATGTGGGCAAAACCGATCGATGTTTAAAGAATAGAATATATGACCATACCTACTGTATGAGGAAACTTGACATGAATAATGCTTTGTCTAGACATTTAATTAACAATCCTCAATGTAAGTTATTTAAATTTGCCATTCTTGATATTATTATTCCAAACCCACGTGGGGGTAACATCAAGGCTGCTGTGGGTGAAAGGGAGATCAGATGGCAGATTATGTTAGATGCGGCTACTCCTCCTGGACTCAACGAGGTGATTCCAACAAAGCCACTAGTCAGGGTTTAGAATTTTTAAGTTTTCATGGCTTACATATATATATATACATTTATAAGGTATAAGTTTTAGGCATAGTCAGTATGTTGGGTAGTACTACACAATCTATTTTTAGAACACATTATTTACAACAACATTACCTATGGTAAAGAACTAGACTGTATATATTTAAATTAATAGGCAATAAGATGTATATCAATCTTGTTTTGGGTTGGTATTCTTTACCAAATTGGATATGTAGCAGTAATAGTGGGTATTTTATAATTAATATTCTTCACAAGATAAAGTGGTACTAAGCTTGAACTCCGGTTTTTAAACTGTTTGAGTGTGTTTTTAATGTTAGTTTACATTCAATATTTGACAAGTGAATATATGTGTCACAATGAGTACAACAGAAAAAGTACCTAATTTTGTTATACAAATGTGTTTTTAAATTTTAATAGGATAATTGATTAATAAAGGCGGGTTTTATTGTGGGGCGGTGTGTATATAAGGTGATGCATTTCAAACTTTTAATGTTCTGAAGAAGGCAGTTTTTTTCACTGCAGAAAGCGCTTAACATTTTTGGATCTAATAAACCATTACTGTCTCCAGCTTTGTCTCCGGTTTCCTGGTGTATTGCTGCCGCTTTTGGCTTTTTCGTTTTTATTGGTTGGACACTGGGATATTTGTTCATACATATACAGCAGTTAATTAAGTCTAATCAGCAATGGATAGATACCAATTAAGTAGCCAAAAACAACTATTAAAATCCTGACATTAAATTATAGTTAAATAAACCCACATTATACAAGTTTCATATCAAATACACTAAACTTATACACAAGAAAAAAATCTAAGTCACAAAAATAACAAATATATAAGGAACAATATGCAGGAAAAATCATGCACTAAAAACATTCATCTACTCAATGGTCTTGCTTTAAGAAGGGGTTTCAATGGCACCTTTTCATTTAGACCGTGACCCATATCAGCCCTAAGTCTAACTATCAATTTTGTGTTAGTGGCTTCAGTGAAATTCTCAATGTCTCCACCCCGTTCATTTGCAACTACTTTTTGTACAACCTGAAACGTAAAATGATGTTCTAAACCACAATCACTAACATGTTTAGCTAAAGCATTACTAAAAGACTTGTTCCTAATAGTATATACATGTTCCTTAATCCTGTCTCTCAAGTGTCTATTCATCTTTCCAACGTAGAAGGAGGTGTATATTAGACAGACAGCCAAATAAACCACATTCATAAAGCAGCAATCTGTACTGACTTTAAACTTAAACACTTTTTTTCAAGTCAGGGTGTTCAAAAGACCCTGACAATATAGCTTCAAAAATTACAGTTCATACAAGGGGTAGTGGCAAAACATAAGCCACTAGATATGGTGTCTCCTGTACTAGGGTAACATAGCATTTGTTTTAAAGATTTCTTATTTTTAAAAGAAAAACTGGGCTTATCACCAACTATATTCTTAAGTTCTGTATTGCTGGTTAGAATGGGTCAGTATTTCTTAATTACATCTGTAACTGAATTTACATTACTGGCATAATATAAGGGCATACGCAATGAAATATTAACAGCCCTATTATCTTATATTGATTCTAATTGTTGATCCAAAGGGATGAAATATGGTTTACCTATAGTGGGACATACTTGTGTCACTTCACGTAATTAAATGTCAACATCCCCCTCGTCATACCTTCTTTCCTATAATCTATCATTCAAACCACCCAAACCCACTTCAAACCTGCCATCATCTGGGTTCATCCTTGACATCCTGAGACCCTGCCCTTTAACTATGTTCTTAAAAATATGTCCAGGGTGTATGCTTCTTCTATGAAGCAAGTTGTTCCTTGTACATTCTTTCTTAAATATAGTAGTTCCAAGCAACGCAGACTGGTTTCTAAACACTTTTATGTCTAGAAAATTAACCTATTTACTAGATACATTAATGTCAAACCTAAGGAAAGAAGTACTCGAGTTAAGAGCTGTAAAAATAAATTCAACTCTGTTTCTGTACCATCCCAAAGAAAATAAAAGATCAACAGCAAAGCATCTATAAAAGGCAACCAGTTGCCATCTTGTCGTTTTTAAGAAAGTATCATTCTCCCATCACTATTATCGATATAACTTTTGGCGGTTGAAGTACCCATCGCAGCACCTTCCCTTTGTAAATAAATCTGTTGGTTGTACAGAAAAACATTATTTTCAAGTTTCAAGGATAATTTCCATAATTATACAGATCAATTTTATGTTGGTATGTTCATATGAACTATACTGTGACAAATATTCCCTTAACATCTCCACCCTTATATCATTAGGTATAACTGTAAATAGTCGACATCCATAGTGACCAACAGTAAATTGTCACTAGGTTTCTTGCTCTCATTCAAATACTTATACAGATCCATCAAAAATTGTTTTTAATCTCTTACAATATATTCATTCAGATCCAATACTTTTCTCAGATGTTTTTCCACATATATAGATGGAGACTTGGTACACCATCCATGACCCAAAACAATTGGTCTGAATGGTGGATTGGAAGGGTGCTTATGTAACTTTTGGAAGCCTATAGATAAGGGGAATGACTGGTTTCTCTACCACAAAATAGTTTGTTTTATATATATATATATATATATATATATATATATATATATATATATATATATATATATATATATAAAAATTAATAGTTCTACAAAACAAAGAATCATACAATAAGTCATGGACTTTCAAAACCATCCTATTAACATCATCGTTAGTAATTTTCTTATAAGCAGAATCATCTCCTAACATACTTGTCATAGATTTCATATAGAACTCAGAGTCCATTATAACCATTGGAACCCCTTTATCAGTGTGTCTGATGGTTATTGTTTCATCCATCTGTAGTGACCTCAGGATGGCCCATCTGCACTTAAATTATTAGCTGTCCTCATTTTTTCCAAAAGGAATCAAGTAAAAGTCATTCTCACACATTTTAGAAAAGGTTTCTAGTGTTGGATGATTTACTGGTTGAAAAACGCTAGGTTAAAAAACACATTATTTCCAACATTCTGGTTATGCCCCTTAAAATTAAGTCTCAACATAACTGCTCTAACAAACATTTTTTAAATCAATAACAGAATCTGTAATATTTAGAGTCTGAGTAGGTATGTAAGAAAGGCCTTTTTCCAACATGGAGAACTCACCAGGTGTAAGTCGTTTCAAAGAGATATTCCAAATTAAAGATCGTTTCTGCCCGACCACATCTTTTGTATTGTCTGCATATTCCCTGTTTCATGTTGTAGTTTGCGTTTCAACCTTTACTTGCTCTGGAATCATTCCCTGTTCGACTAGGCTTCCCGAACAAAGTTTTTGCTCAGCGTGATGGGATATATATGTGAAAAACCTGTTCTACCGATATTGCATCTGAAGCCAGTAAAGTTTGCTTATCCAAGTGTGCAGCAGCTGATCGAATGACTTCCTTTTGGTGTTCTAATGAAACAACAGCAACATCTGTTTGAGATGAAAAGGTCTTCCTCCGAGCACCTAATTCTTTCAAAGGATGTGGGCATGTAACAAGCACTTCCTGCACAATGTAAGCTGTATTACAATGTATTTCAGTATTATCGTTAGAATAGCCTGTCGTAATTAAATTCACAGATGTAGTACATATATAGGTAGATCATCAGAGTTTTTGCTAATGCCTCTATTGGCATTTATCAGCCAAACAAAAATATGACCATTGGCAAAGTCCTTTCTGTCCCTTTCAAGTTTATTAAACTTAGTCCGAAGTAGCCTTCTTTCATAGAGGGAAGTCGATTCAATGAGAGCACTCATCCTCTCATCCATGATGTCATTGGGAAAAGCATTATACAGTTTCTGTCGTGCTGCTGTTATTTTTTCTATGAGGGGAGTTTCCTTGGACAATGAAACATCAGCATAGCATACCTCAGGAGTATAGTCCAAGTCTATTCCTCCAATGACACCTTCAGCCATTGCTCCAACCAGCCACAGAAAACAGATACAAATTATAAAAAATGCAGCAAAGATGGTAAGTGCCTCAGTCTTCAAAATTAACACACTGAAAAAGTCCATAAGAGTGAGGCAAAGCAAACAGGCAGTTGATGTCTTGTACCCAAAGTCAAAATAAACTCAGAAATAAAAGCAGAAATCCAGCATTTATTGAACCTTAGCACTTTCACAGTATAAGTACTGCTTCTTCAGATGTTACATCCAAGTCAAAGCACCAAAACCATTTATATATAGCAGTTAATTAAGTCTAATCAGCAATGGGTTGCCAATTAAGTAGTCAAAAACAACTATTAAAATCCTGACATTAAAATATATTTAAATAAACCCACATTATACAAGTTTCATATCAAATACACTAAACTCATACACAAGATAAAAATCTAAGTTACAAAAATCACAATATGCAAGAAAAAATCATGCACTAAAAACATTTGTCTAGTCAATGGTCTTGCTTTAAGAAGGGGTTTCAATGGTACCTTTCCATTTAGACCGTGACCCATATCAGCCATAAGTCTATCTATCCATTTTGTTTCAGTGGCTTCAGTGAAATTCTCAAGGTCTCCACCTGTTCATTCTATATTAACACTTTTGCTAAAATTAGACAAGCCCACAAAAGTTTAAGGATGAATTAAACACTGTTATTCAAATATATGAACCTATTCTGTCAGATTTAAGATAGTTGTTAATGGCTCCAGCAGAGGACCCACATTATTCAACTGCTGAAGGGAAAAGGGCATGAACAGAAGTCAGAAAGAAGCTCTTACAAAAAATTCTGACAGTTTGTCTTGTTAAATCAAACTCAGATAAAATTAATGCATGTAAGCAAAGTAAGGGAGAAACAGCAGCTGATTTCTTTTAGCAGACTTAGTCTTTTCAGCACATTCTGACATTGCATATCTGATGGTAACTGATAAAGCAGCTTTTAATTCTGCTTTGGTACACAGAATTCTACCCCATATGCAAACATTAGTAAAGCAAAATTAGTTCACTAGGCAGGAAGAAACATAAGTTAATAAAATACACAGAGCACTACATGGTCCAAGTAGATAAAACGAGAGCAGTTAACATCGGATATGTCAACACTTTTGTTTTTGGATATGTCCAAAGCATTTGACACAGTCTTGCACCAAATCCTGCTAAACAAACTAAACCAATATCACCTATCAAATTCCACTCTTACCTGGTTCCAAAGGTACTTAACAGACAGGTACCAAGCTGTGAAATGGGAAAATTCTCTCTCTCCTCAGCTGCCCATAACTATAGGAGTCCCACAGGGTTCTATTTTAGGACCACTACTATTCACAACCTTCACCAATGATCTCCATACCTCCACACAGCATTCAGTATGCAGATGATACTACCTTAATCTGTGCTGCATAAAACATTCCCACCCTCCTGCAAACAACTCAACTAGCATTCTCTGACGTTGAAAACTACCTTAACAAAGCCCAACTTATCCTCAATCCAAAGAAAACTTAGCTTATGATTATAACCAGTTCTAACAAAAACACTGACAACAGTCAATTCACTATCTGCTCCACAAATGCTATTCCAATCGCTCCAGTGGCACAAGCTAAGTTATTGGGAATAACCATAGATTCCCAACTAGAATTTGATAGTCATCTCAACTTAACTATTAGAAAAGTACATGCCAAACTGGGATCACTCTACTGTATCAAACTATTTCTTACCAACAACACAAGATCAGCCACTGCTCACTCCCAACTTCTATCCACCCTATTTTATGCATCTCCCATTCTGACTAATCTCAACAAAACTAAACTAAGCAAAATGGAAGCCTGCTATAACAGAATTGCCCGCTTTGCTGCAAATTGCTCATATAGAACTCATCACTGTACTGCTTTGAGGCAGCTCCACTGGCTTGAACTGCCCAACCTCCTAACCTACAATCAACTCTGCCTCTGTCATTTTATTTATTACCTCCCCAATAAGTGTCCTGCCCTCAAACACCTAGTACAACATCACTTAGCCAAAAGGTGTCATAGATCATCAAGCAAACTACTACTAGAAGTCACCAACAGCTACAATAGCTTTTGAGATACACTGCATAGTAGTTCACTGGCTAAAAAATGGAACTCTGTCCCCACTAACATACAAAACACATCATCTAAAGGCTCCTTTAAAAACCTCATTAGGTAACATCTCAAGCAAAGCTGGCAGTGCCATGACTGCTTCCCAGACTAGTGAAAGCGGATAAGGTACACATACTAAACCTAGAGTACCTGATAATAGTTTTCACTCTTACTCACAAACACTGGCGAATGTACAATGTATGTACTGTACCTGTGTACTATGTATGTATTCTACCTATGTTCCAAATTTCAGCTGTACACCACAAATCTATTAATTACCTTTATTTTTAAATTAATATTTTCTTGTTTGCTTTTTTCACTGTAACTGTTGATGTGCTGCATACCACCGTAAAAACATGTCTATTGTAATATGTGTGTACACTGATTATGTCTAAATATCTAAATGTATCTGTAATCTTCCTGTGTGGAGCTTTTCTCCCCAGGCCTCTACTGAAAAAGGGCCTTTTTGGCTCAGTCAGACACTCCCAGTTAACAAATGTAAAATAAAAAAAATAAATAATGCAGAAGATAATCTCATACAATTGCGAATACAGATTTTTGAAAGAAGAGGTAAAGGTGCAGAGGTAGGCAAGGTAGGCAGAGTATAGGAAGAGTATCAAATGCTAAGAAAAATAAAGCCGGGGGGGGGGGGACTTGCCACAACTGTGGACAAATGGGATACTGGAAAGGAGACTTCAATATTCCACAACAGCTACATCAGCAAATGCAGCAGTGACAAAATCAAAATCCTTCAAATGCTTCTCTACCACCCCCACCTCCCCAGAGTGGCAATAAACGTCAGGAGGGATGCACTGGCAACACCTGAGTGGGAAGGATGAGGTAAACATAAGAGCATTAATTCAAGTAGATGAAGCAGGACCTATTGTTAAGTTGAAAGTAGGACAAAAAGATGTTCCATTTCTAACTGATACTGGTGTGACTCGATCTGTGTTGAAAATAAGTGACCAAGATAAAATTCTAGGATCATATAAAAACGTGCTCACAGTAGGGGTTACGAGCATTGCTACTGTTTTCCTGTATCTAAACCTATTACGGTTTCTTCAGGGCTGACTAAAAATAAGCATGCCTTTTTTTTAAGTACTTAAGCTCCAGCAAAATTAATGGGCAGGGATCTGCTTTATAAATTAGTACTGATTTTTGCACTGCAGATAGTGTTTATTTAGATGTACTGGCAAAATTTGAAGAAGTGCTTGCTGTACTTATTGTTACAGAAGAAAAGACAGAAGAGTGCAGATGACAGCCTATTATAGCAGTTTCCTGACATTTTGTGCACAAAACATTCTAATGAGGTAGGTCTGTTAAAATCTGCTATACCTGTGAATATATGTGTAGAGCCTACAAAGCTATTTGCTTGTATAGCAGTGTAGCCTTTAAAACCAAAGGCAGAACAGGGAATCAAACCTGTGATTGAATCTCTGCTTTATTAGGGAATTATAACAAAAACATGTAGTTGCCGTAACATTCCTATTCTTCAAGTTAAAAAGTCCGATCGAGATCCATATATGTTTGTGCATGAATTAAGAATAGTAAATCAGGTTGTCATCCCTTCATACCCTGCAGTGCCAAAATCTAGCAACTACACTGAGTTGCATACCACTGTACGCTACTTACTTTTCTGTAGCATATTTATATTCAGCTTTCTTTTCTATTCCTATTCTTCTAGACAGTATTTATTTTCTTTTACATATGGGAGAATTCAATGTACATGCCAACAAATGCCACAAGGATTTGTTGACAGTCCCTCAATCTTTTCACACCAAGGGCCTTGAAGCAATCTGGTTTCCATGCAAATCTATATTGGTGCAGTATGCAGATGATTTACTTACAGCTTCAGACACACTAACACATTGTCAGCAGGACACATTGCATTTACTGTTTGAATTAGCAAATAAAGGGACACAAAGTATGAAACGAATAACTTGAGTTCTGGTCTCCTAAAGTAAAGTCCTTGCAGCACTTAATCACATACGGAGAGAGGCATCTCCTGCCTTCACATGTTGAAGTTATCATAAAGGCACCCTGTCCTGCTCTTGAGAAGCAGCTATGAGCCTTTCTAGTTTGGCTGGATACTGTAGACAGTGGGTACTAATTTATGCAGACATTGCTAGACTTTTAACTGACATGCTTAAACAAGACACAAAAAAGCTGCTGTCCTTGAAAGAAAAAGGAAGAAAATGCTTTTAATTTGTCAAAACAAGCCCTTGTCACAGCACCAGATTTAGGACTCCCAGATTATAAGAAACCTTTTACTTTGTTCTGTTATGAAAAAAGGGTTATGCAGCAGGGTGCTAGTTCAAAAACATGGTGATATACTTGGACCTATTGAATACTTCAGTTCACTGTTAGACTCAGTGGCTAGAGGGTTACTGGGCTGCCTGCAGGTAGTAGCAGCAGCTTCACTAATGGTAGAACAATCCACAGCATCGGTTCTAGGACACAAACTTACAGCTGCACTGATGGGAGAACAATCCACAGCACTGGTTCTAGGACATATACTTACAGCTGCACTGATGGTAGAACAATACGCAGCACTGGTTCTAGGAAAAACGTACAACTGCACTGATGGTAGAACAATACGCAGCACTGGTTCTAGGACATATACTTACAGCTGCACTGATGGTAGAACAATACGCAGCACTGGTTCTAGGAAAAACATACAGCTGCACTGATGGTAGAACAATATGCAGCACTGGTTCTAGGACATATACTTACAGCTGCAATGATGGTGGAACAATACGCAGCACTGGTTCTAGGAAAAACGTGCAGCTGCACTGATGGTAGAACAATATGCAGCACTGGTTCTAGGACATATACTTACAGATGCAATGATGGTGGAACAATACGCAGCACTGGTTCTAGGACAAACTTACAGCTGCACTTATGGTAGAACAAAACGCAGCACTGGTTCTAGGGCACAAACTTACAATTACAGTTCCTCAGCAGGTTCTATCTGCACTGTTATTGAAATCTAAAATGCAGCATCTCTAAGCTGCTTGGTTGATGAAACATGAGTTGCTACTTATTTCAAACCCATCAATCACCACCGACAGATATCAGGTATTGAACCCAGCATCCCTACTGCCCATTACAGGAGATGGTGAAACACATGACTGTATAATTGTGACTAACTATGCACACTCTCCTACACTTGATTTGAAAGATACTCCAATGAACAGTACAGAAATGGAACTGTTTATGGATGGATCACATGGAAGAGACATAAACAGAAATCTAGCTATATGCACTGTAAATACAATACTGTGTCTAGAAAGATTACAAGAGGTTACTTCTGCAAAAGTTGCTGAATTGATAGCATTAATAAACACCTGTGAAATAGCTAGAGACAGAGTTGTGAATATTTATACTGACAGCCATTATGGGTTTGGGGTAGCTCATGATTTCTGGGAATGGTGGAGACAGAGAGAATTTTGAACATCAGCAGGTACTGAAATAAAAAAATGAGATGTTTGATGACTGATTAGATGCTTTTTTGTTACCAAAGGCTTTAGCTATTGTTAAAGTCCAAGCACAGATAAAAAGAAACACTATTACTGTAAAAGGTAGTCGATTAGCAGATTATGCAGCCAAGCAGGCTATGGGTTTGAATGTTACTACACTTTTTGTTTTTGTTATGCAGGAAACATCTACAAAAACTGACAATCTTTGTAAATTTACTGATTTGATTAATTTACAGAATGAAGCTTCAGAGGATGAGAAAAAGATCAGTGCATGTTGTAAAAAACAAAGTAACTCTCTATGGAATGATCCTGATGGCAGGATAGTACCACCTTTAGCCAGAAAACCTTGGTTGGTAAGGGCATACCCACTTGCTGAATCACATTGATTAGCATGCACTTCTTAATCTTATTAGTGGGAATGGTTTATCCCTCCTTCTCAGTCTCTAGTCAGTCATTATGTAAATAATTGTGAGATTTTTGCATAATATTGCACCACCTGTGAAGGTTAAGTCTTCACTCTACCCCCCACCTTGGGGGCCCTTTGTAAATGTACAGATAGATTGTATCCAGATGCTGCTGTCTGCTGCATTGTCCTACATTATGGTCAGTGTATGTTTTTTTTCTGCATGGTTGGAAACTTATCCATGTGCTAAGTATGATGCTGAAACAGTAATAAAGGAATATATCCTTCAGTTTGGGGTACCTCGTATTATTAATTCAAAGAGAGAGACCCATATTACTGCAGAAATCATTAAGAAATTGTGTTGTGTGTTTAAAGTCTCTTTACAGTTACATTACCCCCACCATCCACAGTCATCCGGTCTTATTGAAAGGTCTAACCAGACTCTTAAAATTAGAATTACCAAAATTTGTAGTGAGACAGGACTGAAATTACCAGATGCTTTGCTTCTGCCTTTAATCAGTATATGAGGAACTTCAAATGCTACTTACAAAAGTAAGCCTGCATGAAATTCTTATGGGCTGTCCCATGAGAATGTCACCCTCCTCAACAGTTAGGAATTCTGAACTTGTACTTCCTCATGAAGCTTTGCTGGACTACTACTCAAAACGTGTCTCTATTTTGCAGACTTTTTGCAGAACAGTCAAGGACGATCTCCCGCTACCAGACACCATTCCTTGTCATGATTTATGACCAGGAGACTGAGTTTACATAGAGGTATTCCAATGCAAATATTCTTTGGAATCATGGTTGAAAGGACCTCATCTCATTCTCCTGACCACTCATAATGCAGTAAAGTTTTCCAGAATACCAAATTGGGTCCATGCTTTGCATTGGAAGAAAACCTGCTTTGCATCTCCCTGGTCGACAAAAAATGGCACCATACCTCCTTCTGCTGCTTCAAATTAATATGAGAGAAAACCTGTGCCTTTGAATGCTATACCTATATGCCACTGACCTAAATGTTTCCAACTGGATGTGTCGATTTGTTCCTCACGATGCCAAAGGGCATTCCAGTGCTACCTGTCCCTGTGCAACAGACTGATTTAGTAATGTGAATTGCTGTAGAAAATCAAACAAGGCATAACATTACAAACTGGACTAAGAAAATATATTAGCAACTGGCTGCATCAACACAAAGTGTTACTTGTTATGCCAGAAAAGGAACTGTGTGAGTAGGTTATAGCAGTTGCAATGACACTCATGATGAGTCTTTATTGATATAGCTTGTATTGAAGATGTATGACTGGGGGAAGAGTATGGGAATATTGGACAATCATTATTACATCTGTGAAGACGTGCCTACCCTGCTTACTCAGAAAGTAGTCTGGTTGTGGTTATGTGGGACAGGTGACACTAGCTATTTTTTCATTCTTTCTCTAGACCTTCTGTAAGGTTACAAAATAAGAGGGCCATACACCCTGCTGACCAAGCAGTAGCTTTCTTTTCTCCACAGTATGGCCTACTGCAAACTATGCATGAAGTGAATCAGTTATCCCTTACATAAGCTGAAATGGTTAATAAGGCATTGGAACACATTCATATGGCAAACAGACAACTGACTGAAGTTTGAGCCACCACCTTACAAAACCGAATAGCTCTTGACCACGTACTGGCCTCGAAGGGTGGAGTTTGCCATCTGATTGGAAAACAGTGCTGCACTTTTGTTTCAGGTTTTCTTGATAAACAAGAAAAGGTGGCTGACTTTATGGAACAATTGCCTTTTAATATGACTAAACCCGAGTCTGGCTGGACCTCGTTTGGGTTGTTGGGGTATATTTGGAAACCTTGGTACAAGTATAATACAAAGTATAATTACCTTTATTATAATTGTACTTTTATACCTCTTGTATATTCTGTTATTTAAAATATATTAGCAAGTTGTGTAGTGAGAAAAATTGCACATGCAATGGTTGTCACACCCGAACAAAAACATCCCAGGGCTTATATATGTTTGCATTACTTAAAATAATCTGTGATTGTGACTCTTTATAGCAACAGAGGGGGGTACTGCAATAGATATGCTGTTTTAATGTCTATTAATACTTACTTTAATATTCAGTTAGCTTAAAAGTACTGCAACAGTTTCATATATTTTTACTATTTAGCTGAAAACAACAGTTTGATTCAGAGCTTAACAATTAGATGGTAAATATTTCTTGTAATCATTTAACCTTGAAAGGAAGCTAGGTACTTTGTACTTGTAGGGAATGTCTCTGAGATACATTTGCTGAAAAGAAAACACATAAAACATGTCAAGATTGAAGCAAGAGAAAGTGTTAAGCTATCCGCCCATATGCATACTTTTTATCTGCTTTCTCTTTTCAGCCATAGAAATGTGTATTTGTGTTTCAATCACAAGCTGAGAAAACTTTGAACTTTCTATGAACTAATCTTTTTTCTAATTTTAAGATATAAAAAGGGTTACATCTGTGCATACAGCTGAATCTCTCTGTTTTGAAATATTCCAGTATCATGGTACTTTATAATAAGTAATGTGTTTGCATCCAGAATCTCGGACAGTCTGTGTTTTCAATTGAATAGTTGTGTGATATTACCTGCTAACAAGTGTTCCTTTTCAATTGATTCGACCAAGACAGGTCTCAGAAACAAAAGCTAAGAAAAAGGGTCAAGGGAAAAAAAAGAACAGAAACTGGAATCCCAACACATCAATAATCAACTAATTTTATTTATTTATTTATTTACCTGGAAATTCCGATTGGACGCAGGTCCTTTTTCAGCAGATGCCCGAGGAGAAAAGTGACAAATAGAGATACAAAGTTGCTAATGATGTCCTGGGGATGACATAAGCAAGGCCTGAGCAAATTAACAAATTTACCTTGTTGCCAAGATACTCTCCTGGCTCAAAATAAGCTGCTCCAAGTTTAGTTCCAGCGGTGAACTGACATGAACAAACATAAATGAGAGACTGTCCAGTCTACTGCTGTGAACAGAGTGGATATTCCTACTTCACAGCAGATTAAATGTCATTTTCAGAAATAAGTTTACAGGCTGTATAACTTTTGATATGCAAGGTACTATACTAATACAGGAGGTGGAAATATGTTGGAGTAGGTTAGAAACATTACATCAGTACTAGAATAGCACATTATAGTAGGCATAGCTACTAAAAATATTGAAAGTCTCTGTTGTTTAGCTGTACTTACTGGAAGAAAGAATGGTAGGGTGATACAGCACGGCACTGTAGGTGGTTGTGACAAAGGGAGATACTGCCAGCACAGCTATGTAGAATTTTGTAAATAATTATATGTCATTTGTGAATGCCAACATGATTTATACAGGATGCTTGTGTTACAAATGTATTAGAAATGTATATCAAACTGCTGGTACAGAAGTGTGTTTTGAAAAGGTTTTTGCAAAGTGCTTGTGCTTAAAATGTAACCACAGTGTGCCCTACTGGAATAGAACAGAAATAAACATGCACTATTGTAACTGTTTAAATGTATATATTTTAACAGTGGAAACTGGAATACAGGAGGTTACCTTCAGAAACATAACTGAACTTAAATTACTTTATGGCTACACCATAAAAGATGGTACCTTTCAGTTTCAATGCAGCAAGGAGACACAATGTCTAGACCTTTTGTATTATCTCTAGGGTGAAATAATTACTAGTCTTGAAATGTGAAGGAATGTAATTTTTCACGACTTCCAGCATCTGACAAAGATCTGAGGTCTGCGTATTTTCACAGGTAGATGCTAAATACTGTCAGCTTCCAGAAGTGGGGATTTCACCTAGGATAGAGTCAAATGAGAAGAAATCATCTCATTCTGCCAGCTATCCCAGCAGTAATATCTGAGATATGAATTTCAAAACTCTCAGAGAGACAGTGCATTCTGTATTCTATCTTGGACCTGACAAGATCCAGTCACTAAATGAATGTACTAAATATGATGTATATAAGAAAGCTGCTTGATGTAGTAATTTATTCTTAGAAGGTGTAAGCCGAGGTACCAAACACATCAGTAAAACTTTTTCTATCCTGATGTTTTGTGGATTTTTTGGAGGTGTTTGTGTGTTTTTAATTATTTCGGAGGATTATGGCAGCTGAAGGGGCCCGTTCCACTTGCGAGGACATCTGGAAGGAAAGGGAATCCAGAATGATGGAAGTCAATCCCTTAATGGCAGAGGAAACAAGCCCATGTGAGGTGGATTTCATTAAATTAGAAAGACTTCTTACTAAGGAGGTAACGTTACATTATGACATTAGACTACTAGAAAAATACTTGTCGCTGAATATCATGCACAGAGGCCTTAGAATAAACAAATTACCCACCTATGAGTTTGCAGAAGATGAGGTAGATCTGCTGCATGAATGGAATGAGGAGTTGTTGGCGTGTACCAAGGTTTGGTTGAGAGTCCTGGTGAAGCGGAATCAGAAGCAGCAAGAAAGACTGAGAGCGGAGATCTTGAGGGTATAAACGGATTTAGCTGGAAAGGTGCCTGTGGTGGTTTTTGACAATAAAGTGAAGGAGGTGAAAGAGAACATGGTGAAAGTGGAGGAAGCAGTTATGGCCCATAAGAAATGCAAGCTCCAAAGGGATGTAAAAGATTACAACAACTCCATTTTCTCATGGTAGCGCAAAGAACCTAGGGGCAGGCAAAACAACAGAAGGCCCAGCAGTAGAAACCAAGAGTTTCATAATTCCTCAGTATCTTCTGGGGATTTGGCATCTAATAGTAGTAAGAAGAGTATCTCATTCGAGGAGCTGAACGAGGAACCATAGGCCATGGATCCAGCGAAGGAGAACTCCAATTTTGGAAGGGGCCGAGGGCAAAGATGGTGGCGGAACACCAGCAACGAGGAAGGTACGCAGAGAGAGGGATTCCAGCAGAAACGGAACAACAGGAGATGAAGGAAGAGATATTGAGCGAAATTGTGAGATCAACCATATTGACGACAATGAGAGGAACATTTTAGTAGACATGTGGACAATTTAAAAGTGGTAAATTTGTCTGATTTAATTCTGGACTCACTTCATCTGTCTTGGATAAGTGTAGTATGTTCCTACACATTACCCAAGCCTAGCTGATGTGATTTTTGAAATAAATAGATTTTATCGTAAGTTATATTTAAAAAATATTTTTTGAAAACAAACGAAGGCAGGGGGCACTTGATAAAAATTATTCTTTTGATAGTATTGACAGTATTTTGTTAAATTTGTCCGTTTATGATTATGATGACATGGATTTGTATGATGAAACTATGGGAGAAAGGACAAACAAAATGGAGGCAATTCTTGTTTTTTTTACTGGCTATGGTAAAATGACAATGCCGTCTGTACCTTATAACAGTACATTCATGCCACCTAAGATGTCTAACAATGCTTTAATGTTTGAGAATTTGTTAAGCAAACATGTGGAAAAAGAATATGATGCATTTAAAAGGAGGTTCAAGTCCTTTAATTTAACTAAAGTACAATGGGAAACACTTCAATGACTAAAAAGTTGTAGAAGGGAATATGTGTTTACAGAAGCTGATAAGGGTGGGAACTGGGTAATCATGAATGGGGCTCAATATAAAGAAATGATGTATGCTTTATTGAATGTTGTTACTGTTTATAGGAGAATTTTGGGGAACCCAGTTTCAGAATATAAGGGAGAACTATTGGAAATTCTGGAGAGAGCAGAAAGACTGGGTTTCCTAAATGCCTCTGATGTTAACAAGCTTCATATAAAATGCCCTAGGGATGCCATGTTTAAAACTATTCCCAAGATACATAAAGACATTCAAAAAATACCAGGGAGGCCAATAGTTTCAGGGAAAGGAGCTTTCCTTGAAAATGTAGGGATATTTTTGGATTTTCATTCAAAGAATAATCTAAATCAGGTGAATTCTTACATTAAAAAGGGTAAAATGTTGGCTGAGTTGTTGAAGGGTAAGGAGTGGTCCGAAGAATTATATTGGGCCATGGTAGATGTGAAATCCTTATGTACGAGTATAAAACATGAATGGGGTTTAATAGCCATTAGCAACATGTTGGGTGAGGGTCCGAGAACAGATTTCTTGATTCTTCTCCTTGAATTTTCGCTAACACATAATTGTTTTGTGTTTAATGGAAATTATTACTTGCAGTTGGAAGGGACTGCAATGGGAGCCGCGTATGCTCCTGTATATGCAGTACTATTCATGGATTATTTTAAGAAAACAAAATCGTATAACATGTTGTTTTTATAAGAACAAGGTGGTATTTTTAAGAGATAAATTGATGATCTCATATTTATTTGCTGAGGAGACATGGAAAAGTTTGGAAATTTCATTAACATGTTGCAGGATAACAATTTTGGCTTAGAATTCACATATAAAACAAGTAAGGAAGCAATACATTATTTGAACTTGGAGTTCTTTGTGGATGATAATTTCAGGGTGGCTCATAGACCATACAGCAAGGAAACGGCTGTGAATCATTTTTTGACAGCAGATAGTATACACCCCCCTCATCTTTTGGCATCTTTACCATATGGTGAGTTCTTAAGGATAGCAAATAATACATCAGATAAGGATGAACTGGTGAATGAGTTCAGTAGAATAAAAAATAGATTACATGTAAGAGGCTATCAGGAAGATGTCCTAATGGCCACAGAAAATAAGGCCAGGAGAAAATTAGGACTAACATGGAGTACCAGGGAGGGAGTAAGATGTATCAGAGGGCATCAAGCCGATTCGAATAATAAGATAGATGAGCAAAATCCTCTTTTCTTTGTTACTAAATATTCTCCCTTTTCGGATAAACTAAAGGAGTTAGTATGTAGATATTTGGCCAATAGTTTTGAATGATGAAAGATACGGGGACATTTTCCTGGAAAGGATAGTGTTTTCTTATGGGAGATCTAGCAATCTAAAAACTCTTATCATATGGCAAGGTGTTTAGAGTAGAAAATATTACGGGAAGTTTTCCATGCAGAAATTGTACAGTCTGTGAGAAAATCAAAAATTTGGATGGGGTCAACATTAATGGCAAGGTCTATAAAGCCAGTGAAACATATACATGTGAATCTAGTGGAACTGTTTATATCATAGGTTGTGGGTGTATGCAGACAAAATGGTACATCTGACAAACTAAAAGAGCTATCAAGAAAAGAATAATGGAACATCTAAGTGACATAAGAAGAACAGCATGGAAAATCCGGTGGCTACACATTTTATTCAGGCACATAACAGCTCAACAGACACCTTCTTTTTTAGTGTGTTGGCAAAACCCAAATCTTGTGATGGGGGGTGGATACTAGTAAGTTGTTATTGCTGGAGTCCAAGTGTATAATAAACTTTAGGGCATTATACCCTAAAGGTTTAAACATGGAATCAGATACCAATGTTTACTGTAAGTAAATTAATATTGTCAGTTATATGGTTGAAATCTCAAATTTTATTAATGGAAATGGAATGATGTTGTTGTCGTTATTTCATTTTAACATCAGAAATAGGTGGGATTCATCTCAATAAATTTTAAAAAATATGCATAAAAATGTTATGCATGGCTAACACATGAGCAATGTATAATGTGTGATGGGCACTTTAAGGTATTGATTGAAAACTGAAGATGGCTAATTGAATGTACTAAATATGATGTATATAAGAAAGCTGCTTGATGCAGTAATTTACTCTTAGAAGGCGTAAGCCGAGGTACCAAACACATCAGTAAAACTTTTTCTATCCTGATGTTTTGAAGATCAATTCACCACATGTCTGCCTTGCCCTAATGAAATAAGTTTCTAGGGAATAGTATAATTCTCTTAGATATAGTCAGAAATATAGTAAAGGTTAGTTTAGATATTTTTCTTTATCTATTTGAGACTTTCCTGCAATGCTGTTTTAAATATTCCCTGTGATTTTGAAGTCTGATGTCACTGAATTTATACTGAGTATTTTCTTGTTATTTTATTATTAAATACATTTAAACCTTTCATTGTGGCTGATCTGTTGAGATATTTAAGTTTTGACAGTACTTGCATATTTATTTGGTAACACTGTATGGGCCACTCCTAATAGCCTTGCTCTTGGTCAAACTACCATTTGCATTAATAAACAAAAAACAAAGAACCAGTCCACGAAAACCAACCAGATAAAATGAGAGAAAATTGTAGTTCAACAGCAGTTTATTCAAAATTGAATACCACAAACACGAACAGAACAAAAGTTAACCTAGGTTTCGTCCATAGGACTTCATCAGAACCTAGGTTAACTTGTGTTCTGTTCGTGTTTGTGGTATTCAATTTTGAATAAACTGCTGTTGGACTACGATTTTCTCCCATTTTACCATTTGCATTAATATTACACAGTAACATTGGACACCCTTTTTTAAGGGCCTTAAAGTAGCTGATAAGGAGTTGGCTGGTGGCAGTGATAACAACCATATAGTTTGGGCAAAAGGGGACATGGTTAATAGACCAGTGTCAGCCTTTCCCAGGTGTGTGTGTGTGTGTGTGTGTGTGTGTGTGTGTGTGTGTGTAAATCAAACCTAAAAAAGAGTGTGTGTTAGCTTCTTGGACAAGGACACGAAGCACTGGTTGGACATAGAGGGTGCTGGAGGTCTTGGCTTGGCCACTTAGCTAGGATCTCAACTCTATAGCTGTGCCAGTGGGGAGTCTTATTGAGGATCTGGAGAAAGAGGGAAAAACCAGCCCCAGACTGACTGTGATCTCTATGTCTCTGTGTGCTTTTAAGGGAAACTGCACTTGATGCAGAGAGCTGCATCTGGAAATACTGTGTGTGTACCGGTTATCCTCCAAGTGTACTTCCCCCCCAACTGGTGCCAGTGGTGAGGATTGAGACTCCTTGATTACTGATCCAGTGGTGGGCCGCCACAGTGGTGATGAAGTAGTTCTAGTGTTATAAACACCTGATGTAACATGATGTCATTTTCATAGCATTGCAACAGAATAGTTTTCAAAGAAAATAAAAGAAAAAGACAGGTCTACACTATGATAGGGACCAGAGTCATGACTTACAGGCTCACACTACGATAGGGACCCGAGGCATTTTTGACTGGCCCACACTGCAATAGGGACCACAGGCATGGTCGACAGGCCCACAGTACATAGGGACCACAGGCATGGGTGACAGGCCCACAGTACATAGGGACCACAGGCATGGGTGACAGGCCCACACTGTGAGAGTTACAAGAGGTATGGTTGACAGACCCACACTATGATAGGAACTAGAGACGTGGTTAATAGGCCCACACTACGACAGGGACTAGAGGTGTGGCTGACAGGCCCACACTGCAATATGGACTACAGGCATGGCTAATATTAGTTACACCACGGAGTTATGGAGCATTTTATTCACGGAAGGCACACTACTAAGCAGGTAAGTCCTCTGGCCTGAAATAATTTATGGAATGTCTGCATGTCCTCCCCACAGCTGGGTGGGCATTCGAAAGACATGCGTAAATGGGCGTGCCTTCTTGAAGGGTGAACATCGAGTTGGCACCTCGGCATTTGTGAAAATATACTGCCAATCATTAGCGGACTGGAGTTCCGCTGTGGCGAACCCTAACCGGGAAAAGCCGAAAGACAACAACAACTTCTAGTGTTTTTACTGACTTACAAACATCCTGAGTAAACATTTGGAGTTCCCATTGTTGGAGTAAACTAGCCTTTTAAGTGAATAGTTATAAAGTTGCCTGCCTGATGTAACAGGAGGAGCTGAATCATATTATTCTGTATTTGGTATCACATTCACTCAGAAAAGTCAGAAAGTGTGTGTTAACAATTAGCCTCAATTTATGTATTATCTCATATGGAGTTCTATACAGGGACACTAGAAGGTACTGCAGGAGTTTTTTTGTGGTATGACATGAGAGGGATGGTTGAAAGGAAATCTCTGTGTAGTTTAACACCTGACGGGACTACAGCTCAGGCATCATGTTCACTAAATCAAATAATATGAGATTATAAGGACTCTTGTCTGACATGACACTGGAGGAAGCTAGTTTTTCCACACATTTTTTTATAATGTCAATATTGTAGCAAGCACATCTGATAGGTAAGTTCTGACATGTCTCCTGTCTCTGTTTTTACAGCGTGAAAAGGTATGAAAATGGGGTGTAGGGGTGCTGTGCCATTCACAACGACTTCATAAATGGTAACCTTAAATATTTACTCTGTGAAAGGGATAGTTAGTACCTTATGGCCTATAGACTACAGGCATCCTCCCTCAACTATGAAATTGGACAGGCACATTGTGTGCTTACACAGTTTCAAAGGAAGGCATCATGGGTACCTAGTCAGCATGGTCTGACCAGGAAGTGTAGGCTTTCAGCATTACTTAGTCAGCCATGCATAAATATGCTTGGTAAGTGCAAATCCCTAATCAAGCTTAATCTGATACATAACGTGTTTTAGGCCTGGTGATAGCATGCAGGCTGCAATATTTAAGCGTGTTGACCTAACTAATAAAGACAATGGACACCTGCAGAAGTTTTCTTACTCTTCTTCAAAGCTTTTGATGTTAACAATCATTACTCACTTGCTGCTGCAAGGTGAATAATTGTCGTGTTTCACAACAGTTATTAATACATGTTCACAGTGCCTCAAGGACTGAAACAGAGCCATTTAATATCAGGAAACCTATCCTCCATTTTAATTTCCATGTACTTAGCATTGCTGGTGGGAAACACTACTGAGAACAATGATCGATTAAATGCTAGGGATTTATGGGTTCACACTTATTTGCAGGACAAAATTAAATAAAAATAAGTATTGTTAATATTATGATAACTTCCCTAATTATGCATACCTTATGTCACATTCCCATTTCATATCACCATCAAGATCCGATTCTAATCTACAAAGTATACAAGAGTAAGATGAAGGGGTCTTGAGCAAAAGATAAGAACCAGGTTGGATACAGCAATTCGGTATGGTGGACGAGGAAGCACTTATATCACCCCCTCACATAACCTGGCTCAACTGCAACACAGTAACTCAGACTGAAAGGCTACCTGATAATGTTTATGGATATCACAGGCTGCACCACAATAAATATGGGAAAACTGGTACAGATATCACAGGCTCCACCATAAGAAATATGGGAAAATTGGTACAGATATCACAGGATGCACCACAATAAATATGGGAAAACTGGTTCAGACATCACAGGCTACACCATAAGAAATATGGGAAAATTGGTACAAATATCACAGGATGCACCACAATAAATATGGGAAAACTGGTACAGACATCACAGGCTACACCATAAGAAATATGGGAAAATTGGTACAGATATCACAGGATGCACCACAATAAATATGGGAAAACTGATACAGATATCACAGGCTCCACCATAAGAAATATGGGAAAATTGGTACAGATATCACAGGATGCACCACAATAAATATGGGAAAATTGGTACAGATATCACAGGATGGACCACAAGAAATATGGGAAAACTGGTACAGATATCACAGGATGCACCACAATAAATATGGGAAAATTGGTACAGATATCACAGGATGGACCACAATAAATATGGGAAAACTGGTACAGATATCACAGGTTGCAACACAAGAAATACAGCAACATTTGTACAAATATCACAGGAAGCACACTAAGAAATATGGGAAATTTGGTACAGATATCACAGGATGCACCACAAGAAATATGGAAACTGGTACAGATATAAAAGGCTGCAACATAAGAAATATGGGAAAATGGGTACAGATATCACAGCTGCACCATAAGAAATATGGGAAATTTGGAACAGCTATCACAGGCTGAACCACAAGAAATATGGGAAAATTAGTTCAGATATCACAGGCTGCACCATAACAAATATGGGAAAATTAATTCAGTTATCACAGGCTGCACCATAAGAAATATGGGAAAATTGGTACAGATATCACAGGCTGCACCATAATAAATATGGGAAAATTAGTACAGATATCACAGAATGCCCCTTAATAAATATGGGAAAATTAGTTTAGATATTACAGGCTGCACCATAAGAAATATTGGAAAACTGGTACAGATATTACAGGATGCACCATAACAAATATGGGAAAATTAGTTCAGATATCACAGGCTGCATCATAATAAATATGGAAAAAATGGTATAGATATCACAGGATGCAGCATAAGAAATAAGCGAAAATTGGTACAGATATCACAGGATACACCATAAGAAATATGACAGAACTGGTACAGATATCACAGGATGCACCATAACAAATATGGGAAAATTAGTTTGGATATCACAGGCTGCACCATAAGAAATACTGGTACAAATATCACAGGATGCACCATAACAAATATAGGAAAACTGTTACAGATATCACTGGCTGCACCACAAGAAATATGGGAAAACTGGTACAGATATCACAGGATGCACCATAAGAAATATAGGAGAACTAGTACCGATATCACAGGATGCACCATAAGAAATATGGGAAATTTGGTACAGATATCACAGGATACACCATAACAAACATGGGAGAATTAGTTCAGATATCACAGGATGCACCACAAGAAATATGGGAAAACTGGTACAGATATCACAGGCTCCACCATAAGAAATATAGGAAAATTGGTACAGATATCACAGGATGCACCTCAATAAATATGGGAAAACTGGTACAGATATCACAGGATGCACCACAATAAATATGGGAAAATTGGTACAGATATCACAGGATGGACCACAAGAAATATGGGAAAACTGGTACAGATATCACAGGATGCACTATAAGAAAAATGAGAGAACTGGTACAGATATCACAGGCTGCACCATAAGAAATATGGGAAAATTGGTACAGATATCACAGGATGGACCACAATAAATATGGGAAAACTGGTACAGATATCACAGGCTCCACAATAAGAAATATGGGAAAAATGGTACAGATATCACAGGATGGACCACAAGAAATATGGGAAAACTGGTACAGATATCACAGGCTCCACCATAAGAAATATGGGAAAATTGGTACAGATATCACAGGATGCACCACAATAAATATGGGAAAACTGGTACAGATATCACAGGCTCCACCATAAGAAATATGGGAAAATTGGTACAGATATCACAGGATGCACCACAATAAATATGGGAAAACTGGTACAGATATCACAGGATGAACCACAATAAATATGGGAAAACTGGCACATATATCACAGGATGGACCACAAGAAATATGGGAAAACTGGTACAGATATCACTGGATGCACAATAAGAAATATGAGAGAACTGGTACAGATATCACAGGCTCCACCATAAGAAATATGGGAAAATTCGTACAGATATCACAGGATGGACCACAAGAAATATGAGAGAATTGGTACAGATATCACAGGCTCCACTATGAGAAATATGGGAAAAATGGTACAGATATCACAGGATGGACCACAAGAAATATGAGAGAACTGGTACAGATATCACAGGCTGCACTGTAAGAAATATGGGAAAATTGGTACAGATATCACAGGATGGAACACAATAAATATGGGAAAACCGGTACAGATATCACAGGCTCCACATAAGAAATATGGGAAAATTGGTACAATTATCAGAGGATGGACCACAAGAAATATGGGAAAATTGGTACGGATATCACAGGCTGGACCACAAGAAATATGAGAGAACTGGTACATATATCACAGGCTCCACCATAAGAAATATGGGAAAATTGGTACAGATATCACAGGATGGACCACAAGAAATATGAGAGAATTGGTACAGATATCACAGGCTGCACCGTAAGAAATATTGGAAAATTGGTACAGATATCACCGGATGGACCACAAGAAATATGAGAGAACTGGTACAGATATCACAGGCTGCACCAAAAGAAATATGGGAAAATTGGTACAGATATCACAGGCTGCAACACAAGAAATACGGCAAAATTTGTACAAATATCACAGGATGCACACTAAGAAATATGGGATATTTGGTACAGATATCACAGGATGCACCACAAGAAATATGGAAACTGGTACAGATATCACAGGTTGCACCATAAGAAATATGGGAAAATTGGTACAGATATCACAGGATGGACCATAAGAAATATGAAAGAACTGGTTCAGATATCACAGGATGCGCCATAACAAATATGGGAAAACTTCAAGTAAGTAGAACAGTAGTCAGGATACACCACGAGAAGTCCAAGATAATCAATAAAATTCTTTTATTCCATGAAACTGCAGAAGATAAGCGCTTTCACATGCTGAAACGCACGCTTCATCAGATCTACTAACACAAGTCACTGAGACCATTTTATACCATTTAGATAATTCTTAATCATATCAATTAACAGCTTGTTAAGTAATAAGTCAAACAGGACTTTAAAGATGTAGCTCATTTCTTCTGTGCGAATATAAATACAACACAAGTTCATTTCAAAATCCTAGCAAAATCTATAGTAGTCACATTTCATATCCTAACTATTATTCCTAAATTGTATAAAAAATTATTATTAAAAACTCATTCAACTTCATAAAGATTCTAATATGTTATGCATAATTTTCCATTTATTTGCTCTTTATTCGTTCTCATATACTTCATATAACTTATTTGATATTTCTATTCCTATTCTATTTATAAAAAGCTTTCATAATGCATGTATATAACAATAAAATAAAATAAATCAATTAATATAAAATTCAACCAATATATAAGAAATGTATATTAAAATAAATAGGCATCAAACCTAAGGTCCTATCTAAAAATTTAGCTTTCATTAAACATCATAGTCTAGATTCATTGGCGCTCAAATAATGAATCGTTTATTTTTACTTTTAAAGTGCTGGTTCGCTTATCGCTAACATTGTATACTATGTCTAATAAAATCAAAGCAACATCGAGAGTATAAGTTTATATTTATTCTCTCGTGAATTGTTAAAAACAGTTCGTATTATTCTCAAAAAGCAGTTCTCCACATTACTTCGTAGATTACTTATCTTTTGTATGCTTGTCTTTGTACGCTGTATCTTAGACAATTTTGATGCTTGTTTACATTTTGTTTTTACTCTACTCATTCAGTCTTCAGGGCTGTCTTGTTGCCTACATTAAATATATTATATGCCTGGACTGCATAATATGCGGGAATCATAAGCTTATTTCAAAAAACTATATTAGCTAAATTGTATTATGTATAAACCTTAATGTACCTAGAGCTTAATGTAGAGTGTGATTCTATGTTCCCTTGGTTATAAGAAACAAGATACCTATGACCATATTTGTTCTTGAGGTTAATGTTTCTTGTGTCTCTAAATATGTTGTAAGTGTGTTCTGAAAATACTGGAAGTACATTCCATGTTAATACGTGTATCATCTGGGACAAATCTATATATATCAAAAATTCTAATAAACAATCTGCCAGGTTCACTTATTTAATCAGCGACTGTTCCTGTAACTACTATTATAAAATATGCCAGAAAAATAATAATAAATATCATGGTTTAATGTATAAAAATTGCATATTTAAATCTAATCATTAATTAATTTAAATATTAAATATTGAGAGCTTGTCTTGTATTATAGAGTAAAAAACTGCTTCGAAAACAATTTTAAATATTTCATTACTAATATAATACATATCTCACGATATACCTATCAACATGTAGAAAACATGTGAAGAACATAATAGAGGTATTAACTTTTTCTATGAATATTAAAATTACACTATATTGGTATTATTAAATATATTCTTAAATTTTCTAAACGTAAAATCATTAGATGTACTCTAATTAAATTAGGGTCAATTGTGTATGACTGTGTGACTTCAAGATTGCTAGTATTCTCTTAAATCAAGTTAGAATTACTTTAATTATTACCTAAGTCTATTAAATATACATGCAAATGATGTTTAAAAATTCTGATAAAAATCAAACAAAAATTATTGCTTATGTAGTACTTCATGCCATCTTCATTCTAAAAATATTAGTCTATAATAAAGTGTTTCTTAACACAAGTATGTTACACTACTAATAAGACTACATTGTTATTTCAAAATTGGTTTTAATTATAAATAATTATTAATACCTGGTTCCCTATGTGCTCCTGTTCTGAGAATCCACTCTAGTTCTAGTTTATGTAGATAGTTATTCATATCTCCCATTCTTATGTTGTCTTTTAATGTTTGCAGGACCCTAAACTTGAATTCATGATTTGGAAACTCTTTAACATGTTTAGCCAGTGCGTTTAGTTCATTTTGTTTTCTTATATCATACACATGATTGTACACTCGTTCTTTTAATTTTCTTTTCGTAAGTCCTACGTAAAATGCTGTGCATTGTGTGCAATTCGCCATATAAATTAGGTTCTTAGTGTTACAATCTGTGTATAACCTTGGTATGAACTTGAAATAGCCATTTGGATGTATATAGTTCTGATCAGTGGTGATGTATTGACACATCCTGCATCTCAAGCATGGAAACGTTCCTATTTTCTTAATTTTATGACCCGTATTTTTATGGTCATCATGCAGGTTTCTCGAGAATATCTCTTTCAAATTGTCACAGGTCTGGAAGACAAATGTGGGTCTATTCCCCACTAATGTGTGAACCTCTTCTGTTAAACTTAATATATTCCAGTGTCTTATTATGATTTTTCTTATTTCTGCATTATCGTTTGTATATTTCATAATATAACTAACTGTTCTCTGTGGGACTTTCCTCTTGGCAACTGCTAAATTATTCTTCTTTGATGTGTAATTCTTAACTACTCCATTTCCTATGGGCTTATCAGGAGGTGACATCTCATGTCCTGTAAGGGACAGTAATTCTTTTCTAATATTCCTAACTAGAGTTGCATTATATCCTCTCTCTACAAAAATTTTCTCTAGTATAATAGCTTCTTCATATAAAACTTGTAAATCTTTACATATTCTCAGAATTCTAGAATACTGTCCTCTTATTATCCCTCTGAAAACATACCTAGGATGCATGCTGCTATATTCTAGCATAGTGTTCTTCCAGCATTTTTTCCTAAATAAACCAGTGTGAATCTGTTTCTCTGTGTCTAGAGATATAGTTAAATCTAGATAGTTCACATTTTCTTTTGAGAATTCATATGTAAATTTAAGAAACTCTGTGGTATTCTGTAGATATTCCACAAACTCATGTAATTCCTCACTAGTCCCACTCCAAAGGAGTAGGATATCATCTACAAATCTCCTGTAGATTACTATCTTAGCCATCCATTCACAGTGGAACAGATGTTCTTGTTCCCAGTGATATAAGACAAGATTCGCGTAGGAGTTCGCACATGGTGTCCCCATGGCGACTCCCCATGTCTGTAGGTAATATAAGTGGTTAAACAAGAATATATTGTTGTGTAATGTCATATCAAGAAGTTGCGCTATAAGGGTCTGTCTATCGGTAGAGAAATTACTGTCTTTTATCATCACTTTGGGAATATGGGAAAACTAGTACAGATATCACAGCTGCACAATAAGAAATATGGGAAAATTGGGACAGCTATCACAGGCTGCACCACAAGAAATATGGGAAAAGTGGTACAGATATCACACGATGCACCATAACAAATATGGGAAAATTAATTCAGTTAACACAGGCTGCACCATAAGAAATATGGGAAAACTGGTACAGATATCACAGGCTGCACCACAATAAATATGGGAAAATTAGTTCAGGTAACACAGGCTGCACCATAAGAAATATTGGAAAACTGGTACAGATAGTACAGGATGCACCATAACAAATATGGGAAAATTAGTTCAGATATCACAGGCTGCATCATAATAAATATGGAAAAATTGGTATAGATATCACAGGATGCAGCATAAGAAATAAGGAAAAATTGGTACAGATATCACAGGATAAACCATAAGAAATATGACAGAACTGGTACAGATATCACAGGATGCACCATAACAAATATGGGAAAATTAGTTTGGATATCACAGGCTGCACCATAAGAAATACTGGTACAAATATCACAGGATACACCATAACAAATATAGGAAAACTGTTACAGATATCACTGGCTGCACCACAAGAAATATGGGAAAATTGGCACAAATATCACAGAATGCACCATAACAAATATGGGAAAATTGGTATAGATATCACAGAATGCACAATAATAAATATGGGAAAATTTGTTCAGATATCACAGGCTACACCATAAGAAATATAGGAGAACTAGTACAGATATCACAGGATGCATCATAAGAAATATGGGAAATTTGGTACAGACATCACATGATGCACCATAAGAAATATGGGAGAACTGGTACAGATATCACAGGGTCTATACTGAATCAGCGAATGCTTAAAAAAGCAAACGCTGATTCATCAACCCTAAGTAAGTGAAAGCTTACAATCCCCAACATCCAGAACAGCGATTTTTTTCCCAGGGAAAAAATCGCTGGGCCGGTTTCGAGAGTTTGCCATTTACACTACTGTGGTGGAAAAATATGGAAAAAGTAGTTCAGATATCACAAGCTGCACCATAATAAATATGGGAAAATTGGTACAGATATCACAGGATGCAGCATAAGAACTATGGAAAAATTGGTACAGATATCACAGAATGCACTAAAATATAGGAGAACTGGTACAGACATCACAGGATGCACCATAACAAATACGAGAAAATTAGTTCAGCTATAACAGGATCACCATAAGAAATATGGGAGGACTAGTACAGATATCACACTGTCTATATTGAATCAGCAAATGCTTAAAAAAGCAAACACTGATTCATCAATCCTATGTAAGCGAAAGCTTACAATCCCCAACACCCAGAACAGCGATGTTTTTCCCAGGGAATAAAATCGCTGGGCCGGTTTTGGGAGTTTGCCATTTACTCCACTGTGGTGCGATCTGGTATATTTAAGTAGGGGTGGTGTGGAGGGCAAAGCTCACCACATTATATACTGTTTTAAGATTTTTTTTTTTTTTTTTTGGAACAGCGATTTTTTTCCCTGTGAAAAAATTGCTCTTCTGAGTGTTTGGGATTGTGAGATTTCGCTTACATAGGGTCGATTAATCAGCGTTCACTTTTTTAAGTGTTCGATGATTCAATATAGACCCATATCACAGGATGCACCATAAGAAATATGGGAAAATTAGTTCAGCTATCACAGGCTGGACCATATAACAGGATGCACCATAACAAATACGATAAAATTAGTTTAGATATCACAGGATGCACCATAACAAATATGGGGAAATTGGTACAGATATCACAGGATGCACTATAAGAAATATGGGAAAATTGGAACAGATAATCACAGGATGGACCATAAGAAATATCAGAGAACTGGTACAGATATCACAGGATGCACCATAAGAAATATGAGAGAACTGGTACAGATATCACAGGCTGCACCATAACAAATATGGGAAAATTGGTACAGATATCACAGGATGCAACATAACAAATATGGGGAAACTAGCAATGATATCACAGGATGCACCAAAACAAATATGGGAAAATTGTTACAGATATCACAGGATGTACCATAACAAATACGGAAAAAGTAATTCAGATATCACAGGCTGCACCATAACAAATATGAGAAAATTGGTGCAGATATCACAGGATGCAGCATAAGAAATATGGAAAAGTTGGTACAGATATCACAGAATGCACTAAAATGTAGGAGAACTGGTACAGCTATCACAGGATGCACCCTAAGAAATATGAGAGAACTTGTAGAGATATCACAGGATGCACCATAAGAAATATGGGAAAATTAGTTCAGATATCATAGGCTGCACCATAATAAATATGGAAAATTTGGTACAGATATCACAGGATGCAGCATAAGAAATATTCGAAAATCGGTACAGATATCAAAGCCTACAGCATAACAAATATGGGAAAATTGCTACAGATATCACAGAATGCACTAAAATATAGGAGAACTGGTACAGATATCACAGGATGCAAAATAAGAAATATGGGAAAATTGCTACAGATATCACAGGATGCACCATATGAAATATGGGAAAATTAGTTCAGATATCACAGGCTGCACCATAATAAATGTGGAAAAATTGCTACAGATATCACAGGATGCAGCATAAGAAATATGCGAAAATTGGTACAGATATCACAGGCTGCACCATAACAAATATGGGAAAACTGGTACAGATATCACAGGATGGACCATAATAAATATGGGAAAATTAATTCAGATATCATAGGCTGCTCCATAATAAATATTGGAAAATTAGTTCAGATATCACAGGCTGCACCATAAGACATATGGGAAAATTAGTTCAGATATCACAGGCTGTACCATAAGAAATATGAGAGAACTGGTACAGATATCACAGGATGCACAATAACAAATATGGGAAAAATAGTTTGGATATCACAGGCTGCACCATAAGAAATATGAGAGAACTGGTACAGATATCAAAGGATGCACCATAACAAATATGGGAAAATTGGTACAGATATCATAGCTGCACCATAAGAAATATGAGAAAATTGGGACAGATATCACAGGCTACACCACAAGAAATATTGGAAAATCGGTACAGACATCACAGGATGCACCATAACAAATATGGGAAAATTGCTACAGATATCACAGCTGCACCATAAGAAATATGGGAAAATTGCTACAGACATCACAGAATGCACTAAAATATAGGATAACTGGTAGAGATATCACAGGATGCACAATAAGAAATATGAGATAGCTGGTACAGATATAACAGGATGCACCATAACAAATATGGGAAAAATGGTACAGATATCACAGGATGCACCATAACAAATATTGGAAAATTGGTACAGATATCACAGGATGCTCCATAATAAATAAGGGAAAATTAATTCAGATATTACAGGCTGCACCATAAGAAATATAAGAGAACTGGTACAGATATCACAGGATGTACCATAACAAATATGGGAAAACTGGTACAGATATCACAGGATGCACCATAACAAATATGGGAAAAATGGTACAGATATCACAGGATGCACCATAACAAATATTGGAAAATTGGTACAGATATCACAGGATGCTCCATAATAAATAAGGGAAAATTAATTCAGATATTACAGGCTGCACCATAAGAAATATAGGAGAACTGGTACAAATCTCACATAATGCACCATAACAAATATGGGAAAACTAATACAGATATCACAGCTGCACCATAAGAAATATGGGAAAATTGGTACAGATATCAGAGGATGGACCATAAGAAATATGAGAGAACTGGTACAGATATCACAGGATGCACCATAACAAATATGGGAAAATTGGTACAGATATCACAGCTGCACCATAAGAAATATGGGAAAATTGGGACAGATATCACAGGCTGCACCACAAGAAATATGGGAAAATCGGTACAGACATCACAGGATGCACCATAATAAATATGGGAAAATTAGTTCAGATATCACAGGCTGCACCATAACAAATATGGGAAAATTGGTACAGATATTACAGGATGCACCATAACAAATATGGGAAAATTAATTCAGATATCACAGGCTGCATCATAATAAATATGGAAAAATTGGTATAGATATCACAGGATGCAGCATAAGAAATATGAGAGAACTGGTACAGATATCACAGGATGCACCATAAGAAATATGAGAGAACTGGTACAGATATCACAGGATGCACCATAACAAATATGGGAAAATTAGTTCAGATATCACAGGCTGCACCATAAGAAATATGAGAGAACTGGTACAGATATCAAAGGATGCACCATAACAAATATGGGAAAATTGGTAGAGATATCACAGGATGCACAATAAGAAATATGAGATAGCTGGTACAGATATAACAGGATGCACCATAACAAATATGGGAAAATTAGTTCAGATATCACAGGCTGCACCATAAGAAATATAAGAGAACTGGTACAGATATCACAGGATGCACCATAACAAATATGGGAAAACTGGTACAGATATCACAGGATGCACCATAACAAATATGGGAAAATTGGTAGAGATATCACAGGATGCACCATAACAAATATGGGAAATTGGTACAGATATCACAGGATGCACCATAATAAATATGGGAAAATGAATTCAGATATCACAAGCTGCACCATAAGAAATATGAGAGAACTGGCACATATACCACAGGACGCACCATAACAAATATGGGAAAACTGGTACAGATATCACAGGATGCACCATAACAAATATGGGAAAATTGGTACAGATATCACAGGCTGCACCATAAGAAATATGGGAAAATTGGTACAGATATCACAGAATGCACTAAAATATAGGAGAATTGGCACACATATCACAGGATGCACCATAAGAAATATGAGAGAACTGGTACAGATATCAAAGAATGCACCATAAGAAATATGAGAGAACTGGTACAGATATCACAGGATGCACCATAAGAAATATGAGAGAACTGGTACAGATATCACAGAATGCACCATAAGAAATATGACAGAAAGTACAGTTTTGTACCTACCATAAATGTAGATGTTCGAGTGCTAATACAGCTGCAGTAATCACAGATGGGAAAGTCTCTAGGTCCGCAGTTGTTGTCGTTTCTTTTTTTCTGACGCCAGTGACAGGGGTATATAAGACACAGCCAACGCCATTTTTCTCAGTCTCTTCTGCCCCCCAGTCAGGAGCCCCCAGAAGGAAGGCAATACATAAATTATATATATAATCATGCAATGCAATATAATCAAATATCAGTAGTTGCAAGCAAATACACCATAGAAAGATAACCCAATCAGGTTGTATGAGGAGGTGTTAGCCACTTAGGCCTTTACCAAGAGGGGAAGGAGGAACATCTACATTTATGGTAGGTACAAACATACAGCTGCAGTAATCACAGATGGGTAGAATCCCAAAGCTACACACAGGGTGGTAGGCACTAGGTGGAACTGGGAAGAGCCATATATGAGAGAACTGGTACAGATATCACAGAATGCACCATAACAAATATGGGAAAACTGGTACAGATATCACAGGATGCACCACAACAAATATAGGAAAATTGGTACAGATATCACAAGATGCACCATAATAAATAGGGGAAATTTAGTTTAGATATCACAGGCTGCACCATAAGAAATATGAGAGAACTGGTGCAGATATCACAGGCTGCACCATAATAAATATGTGAAAATTGGTACAGATATCACAGGCTGCACCATAAGAAATATGGGAATGTTGGTACAGATATCGCAGGATCCTCCATAACAGGTATGGAAAAATTAGTTCAGCTATCAGAGGCTGCACCATAAGAAATATAGGAGAACTAGTACAGATATCACAGGATGCACCATAAGAAATATGGGAAATCTGGTACAGATATCACAGGATGCACCATAAGAAATATGGGAAAAATGGTACAGATAACACAGGATGCACCATAATAAATATGGGAAAATTAGTTGAGCTATCACAGGCTGCACCATAAGAAATATGGGAAAATTGCTACAGATATCACAGAATGCACTAAAATATAGGAGAACTGGTACAGATATCACAGAATGCACCATAAGAAATATGAGAGAACTGGTACAGATATCACAGGATGCACCATAAGAAATATAAGAGAACTAGTACAGATATCACAGGATGCACCATAACAAATATGGAAAAATTGGTACAGATATCACAGGATGCACCATAATAAATATGGGAAAATTAGTTCAGATATCACAGGCTGCACCATAAGAAATATGAGAGAACTGGTACAGATATCACAGGCTGCACCATAAGAAATATAAGAGAACTAGTACAGATATCACAGGATGCACCATAAGAAATATGGGAAAATTGGTACAGTTATCACGTGATGCACCATACGAAATATGGGAAACTTAGTTCAGATATCACAGGATGCACCATAAGAAATATGAGACTTGGTACAGACATCACAGGATGCACCATAACAAATATGAGAAAATTAGTTCATATATCAAAGGATACACCATAACAAATATGGGAAAATTGGTACAGATATCAGAGGATGCACCATAACAAATACGGGAAAATTAGTTCAGATATCACAGGACCACCATAAGAAATATGGGAAAATTGGTACAGATATCACAGAATGCACCATAAGAAATATGGAAAAATTAGTTCAGTTTTCACAGGCTGCACCATAAGAAATATAGGAGGACTAGTACAGATATCACAGGCTGCCCCATAAGAAATATGGGGAAATTTGTACAGATATCACATGATTCACCTTAAGAAATATGGGAAAATTAGTTCAGATATTACATGATCACCATAAGGAATATGGGAGGACTGGTACAGATATCACAGGATGCACCTTAACAAATATGGGAGAATTAACTGGAAGGGGGTTGAGATGCCCTCTCTGCTGTTAGTGGTGAGGATTGAGGCTCTTTGATTACTGGGCCAGGGCACGGGCCTCAATCCTCACCACTAACACCAGGTGGGAAAATGGTTTAATGAGAATGGGATATCTATTGTGCAGAAATGTGAGGTATTGAATCATGTCGACTGATAGGAAAGAGCTGATAATCAATGGGAACAGACAAACTTGGCATTGTACTGTCAGATTACGGTAAGCCATTGGTCAAAGCAGGAAATAATGGATCAAAGTGAGGAGTATTTATTCACACTTAGGGAGGCGTTTAGTAGATATCTCTTGTGTACACAGACAGATCTGTCAGGAGAGGTACACTTATTGATATTTAGGGAGGCTTGTAGCAGACATCACCTGTGTACACAAAAGTCAGGGGAGGCACACATTCACATTTAGGGAGGTGTTTAATAGATATCACTTATCTGCACAGACAGACCTAAGTCAGGAGAGGTACGCTTATTTACATTTCGGTTGGTGTTTTGTGGATATCATCTACTTACACAGACCAATATTCAGATTTAGGGAGGTGTGCAGCAAGCATCACTTCACTGGTGTGCTCAGATTTGTAGTGATGTAGATTTACTTTGGTCACTTCTTATTCTGTAACAAAATAAAACTGTGGTCTCAGCAAGTTCAACCAAATGGCCCCAAGGGAGAGATGCTCTAGTATGTAAATCATGCAGTGTTGGTGTTGCAAATGGCAGCATATTCACCTTTGGTGCTGGAAGACCAGAAGGCTGTGGGTTCTATTCCCAGTCCAGCTGACTGGACTGCTAATAATGCAATGCAATATTATGGAGGTGCTGCACTCGTGAGTATGTCCTTTTTCTGATGAGATGCTAAACTAAGGCCCAAACTGCTTGAGTTGGTGGTATCATAGGTGGATGTAAAAGATCCTGTGGCATCTACTGAAGAGAAAAGGGGAAATTTATTTAGTTTTAGTTTATTTGTTGTTTGCTGTGATCAGTACACTGATCACAATAGACCATCTGCAAGCATAGCATGGGTGAAACAATTCAGAAAAATAAAAAACAGAACTAATTCAACAACATGGAGTAATCATAGAAGGTACAGAGTCCAGCAGTTAACTGAAACAATGAACAAATATTATTATTATTACCAGAGGAGGAAAAACAAACGGGGGTTAATTTCATTAGTAAATAATGAGAAGTAAGCAGCAGGTGAGAACAGAGGGTCAAAGTAGGAGTGATGCAGGTGAGAAGGGAATTGGGTGATATGTCTAGTGGAAAAGCATGTTCACTTGGATTTTTGATGGAGGTGTCTTTTAATAGTGCTATGAAAGTGTGGTAAGAGGAGATTTATTTTAGGCTTGTGTGTGTGGGGGGGGGGCAGAGTTTGGGTGCAAAAATGGAGAAAGAATAGTCGGTACAGTGCAGATTGGTTTGGGGTGTTCAGAGTGAGGGAGTTAATTCAGGGAGGTTGCAGATGTTATGGGTGTGGTTTTATTTTGGAGAGTGGCTGCAAGAGGTGGAAAGACACACAAATGAAGTACTCTGAAAAGAAGAGACCCCAGGAGTAGCTCAACACTGTAGGAGACTGAGAGCCATCTCGCTTGGAGAGGGTGGTGCAATGGTATTCTTCAGGGGTGAAGTTGGAAATGAATCATCAATTTTTTTTTTAATGGTATTAAAGTGGTTGAGTTTTGTTTTAGAATCTACAGATATGATCAGAGCCCGTATTCAAGTTAAGCAAGGAGAATCCCTTTGCCTGTTGTAGAGCTAGCTGGTCTGCAAAGAAAGGGAGATATTTTCCAGGACCAAGACAAAACAGAACTGATCTTTTTCCTGGTGTTTTCAATGTGGTTATGGAAGTTATGTGTCTGTGCATGTGTCTGTGCACCCATAAACCTATGCATTCTTCTACTGGGGTGCCACTGAGATCTGCAATATTGAGATGTTTTTAGAAGTTGTTTCAGCTTTTGTGAGTTTCAGATAATATACTGTTTGTTTTGGAGGGGTGTAGGAGTAATTTATGGTTATTTAACCAAGAATTAAGTAAGTACAAGTCAGCCTGAAGCTGGGTTTGAATAGCTGAATTTGAGGGATGCCCTGGTTAAATTTTTCCTAGTAACAAAAATACCACCTTGAGTCTTCCCTGAAAAGAGGGCACAAACTTAGTGAGGCTAACCGAGTCATCAAAAAAATAATTAATACAATAATAAATAAAGAAGGTAAAAAAGTATTATTTAAAAAGACAGAGTATAGAAAAATGGAAGCCATGAGAGAACAGATGGGAAACAAAAGGAGGTTGTTTTGGAACCACAGTAAGAACAAGGCTAGGAAAATGTGTCTCCCTAAGAAGGTGTACCTTTGTAGTAGACCAGCAAATGTACAAAATTGTTGGTATTGATGATCTGTTGTGGTTATGCAAAACAGCAGAGAAAATGAGCATACTGAATACAAGTTTGAGAGACCATTTCCTTCAAACCAGTAACTGAAACTTAGAAAGCACATGGCTTACATGTTGTTGGAAGTAATAAAGGTAGTAGAATACCTGGTAATGTAGTTTGAGGAAAGAGAATCACAGCAGTGTAATATTTACTTTTATCTGAAACATGACTTCCTAAAGTGTATTTATCAAACTTTACTTTTCAGTTTCCTTTACGTAGCTGCATACTTGTTAATTTCTTTTTTTAATGCCTTCATCCCCTGCCTGTCAAGCACTGTACTACCTCCTATTGGACTCAAGCCAATTCATTCCCTGGGTTCATGGGTTCATAGGTTGGTACTAGGCTATCGGCCCTAGGGCCTATACAAGCCTAGCCATAACAATTCCCTGGATATTTCTTCCCACAAAATTTACTTCCCTGGACCCCTGTCTAGCAGGGTGACTGATGTGATCCCCGAGGTGAATTTCCTATCTCCCATCCAATCATCAAGGTTCCTTTTGAAGAGGGCCAAGGAGGCACTCTGCTTGACATGTATGGGCAGTCTATTCCAGAGTATGGGGAGTCTCTGGGTCAGGAACCTATCCCTCCAGCATGTTTTGTTCATTGTGATGACAAGGTTTAGATCCCTGGAGTGTGTGGCTCTGAGGGATTGGGATTTCTTTAAGTGGAGCATAAACAACAGCTCAGGGTTTGACATGGCCTTGTATGTTGAGCAGAGTTCGCCTCTGAGTAGACGATATACCACAGAGTATAGCTGGAGTTTATTTAGATGGTCAGCATATGGCATCTACTTTAGTCCTGTGATTCTTTTAGTGAGGTATTTCTGTGGCCTTTCCAGCTGTTGCAGATGTTTTGTGGTACATACCAAATGGGGCATTATACTCTATAACGGGTCTAATGAGGGATGAGTACAGTGGGATAATGACCTCCTTTTTTCTGGATGAAAAGCCCTTAGTGATGAGGTGTGCCACATAGAAAGATTTCCTGACTGTTGTGGTGATGTGGTTATCGAAGGTGAGACCACTGTCCACCTGTGTCCCTAAGTCTCTCATGACATTTTCAATGTTTAGTGTACTGCCATCTATGTGGTAATTCATGGGTACATGTTTTTTTCCAAAGGGGATAAGTATAAATTTCTTGGCATTAAGCTTGAGCCCATGGCTCTGGCAACCAAGCATATGTTTCTGTAAGGCCCTTTTGTAGAATATCTACATCATTTGGGGATTCAATAATGGCTCCCAGTTTGCAGTCATCTGTGAACTTTGTTAGCCAGAGTCCCTTAGTGTTGGCCTGTATTTCAGAGAAGTAGATGCCAAACAAGACTGGTCCCAGGACTGAACCCTGAGGTACTCCACTTGTCACTTTGTCTGGAGATGGATTTGGAGTTGGCTACTTTTACAGTCTGGGTTCTGTCAGTAAGCCAGTTGGCAACCCATTGAATGACATAGGGATTTATGCCCAGCTTAGTAAGTTTATCTATGATTCAAGAGTGGGGGATGCTGCCAAAGGCCTTGGCGAGGTCCAGATAGCCTGTGTGGACTGCCTTACCCTCGTCCACAGCTCCGGAGACTGATTCGAAGAAGTCAGTCAGGTTCAGGAGACATGATCGGCCCTTCATGAACCCAAACTGGGTGGGGTCCAGTGTTTGAAGTTTGCCAATGTCTTTGTTTATAAGTTCTATGATAATGCGTTCCATGCCCTTGAAGATCAAACTCATCAGACTGATGGGATGGTAGTTCCCGGGATCCAAGGTGGATCCACCCTTGTGGAGTGGGATAACTGTAGCTGTGTGCCACTCAGTGGGCACGAGGCCTGAGGTGAGGCTATGATTAAACATGACACTTAGGTGACGTGTCAATTCATTTTGTAGTTCATGTAGTACACAGCCCGGGATGTCATCTGGTCCCATGGATGCTGTATACTTAGCTTTGGAGAGTGTGGTTTCTACCTGTGTGGCCGTGATTACCAGAATTTGGCAATCTTTTAGTATTGAGATGGGCCCTTTAGGGGGTGAGAGGGGGGTGAAGTTGGCACTAAATCAATCTGCCAGGATATTGGCAATATCCTGGGGATCAGTATATTTAGTGCCATTCTGTTGTAGCTCAGAGCAGATCTGTGCATTGCCATTTAGATTCTTGACATAACCACAGAATGCCTTGTGGTTGTCTTTGGAATCTTTGGAAATTTTATTTTCGTAAGTAGCTTTTGAGGATTTTATGTGGGATCTCAGCTTCTTACTAAGGCTGGTAAGGGAGTTTTTTGCATCCTGGGATTTTCCTCTTTTCTGCAACAGTTTCTTCCTTCTGTTGTATAGTTTGTTTATAGCAGGGGACCACCAGATTGGTTCCTTTTTTTGGAGGAGAGCATCTTGGTTCTATTTGAGATGGCACGATTCATGCAAGAGTGGATGTACTTGTACAGTGCCTTAGTATAGGATTCAGCAGTCAAACTTTCAGATCCTGTCTGCATGGGTGTCATGAAGTTTGTCACTTCTGACTTGAGTAGCATGAAGTTGGCTTTGGAGAAGTTTTTATTACAGAGGTTTCCTTACTGGGGGCTGGGGTTGGGATGTGGATGTCAAGGGTGATTTGCTTATGGTCAGACCTGACCAATGAGGGGGTAACCACTGGTGTGGAGCATCGATCTCCCATGCTGATAATGACCAGGTCTAGGATATTGGAGCCCCTGGTGGGACAATAGATTAGTTGATCCAGGGAGTTGGAATTTATGAATTCCAAGGACCACTGGGAAAAGGTGTTGGTACCTGAGTAGTTTTCCCAGTTAATGGCAGTGTAGTAGAAATCACCCAGTACTAGGGATGAGAAGTCCTCCCTTAGATCCCCCAGAATGACAGACACCAAAAAGGATCATCTTCCACGGGAAACATCAGGGAGTTTGTTTCTGTCGTATGCATACTGGGAATGACAGCAATTTTGCATGAAAGCCTAACCCCTCTGCGTGAGTCATGATGTGGTAATCTGTGCCACCATAGGGACTACTAGTGTCCTTCTATCACTCCGCATCTGACCGTACTTACCATGCTTTGGTGCACTGATCCCCATCCTTTCAAAACTCGTTCTGCCTTTCAGCAGTGATCGGGTTGGGAGCAGGGTGCTTCACAATCTATGCTTCTCATATTCATTAATCATGGTGGCTTTCCCACACCCTTTCCCACAGATACTCTTTTCACTAAAATTAACAGATTTAGTAGATAGAATTTGTGCTGCACTAGGCTGAAACTACTCTCATTTAAACTGTACAAAACATGGCTTACAAAAATGAACTGATATCAATTTCCTGCTGGTACAACTTTATAGAATTTCTTGTGCACATTAACTCATATGAATGTAGTTATTCCTCACACTGTCTAGGTGGGTCTGTTACTCCTGAATGTGTTGAAATGTACTTAAGTTTGATACTGAATTTCCATATCTCAAACTGTCCCCTTTCTTATTCTAATGCAATTGATTGTACATCGCAAACATCTCTCTGTACATATACAGTCATTACATATGTTTCTGTCCCACACAAATCTGTAGTTGTCATTTTGTGCTGTTGTACAGCAGATTTATTGTATTTGAACTTTTTTTCCAGGACATGAAATACACATATGTTGTCTGGTTTCAGCACACCTGGGAAGTGAAAAATACGACGAAGGATCAAGACAGCAGCATGTTTTAGAAAACAGAACTGTAGCAACAAGCGTCACCCATCTGAAAAAGAAAGAAGATGACATGGGGTCAATATGAATAGGATTGCTTTCCCCAGAGTCAGGGTTGAAGGAACACAACTTAAGAGTTCTTAGAAAGCCCTTCGCTTGGAAGCAGTAAAAGGCAATAATAATTTGGATTATGTGGATGCAATAACCAGTTGACAAGCATTAGCCAAGAAACAGTGCAAACATCATTTCAGAAGTCCTGCATAGCTGTGCAAATTAAGATATAGTTCCCAAGGAAGTAATGAAAAATGCCCGCAAGGGGCAACTGAAGTTCCACCTGGCATTCAAATTTCTACGGTATTAAAAGCAGAGTGGAAGTGAACAAGAGGGCCATAATTAAAGGCACCCCCCCCCAAGAAAAAACAAAATGCAGACTTCACAGTAGTCATGTAAATAGCTAAGTTTATCTATAACACGTGACTGCAAGAGGCTAAGGTAATGCATGGTGAGACACCATATAACCAAACTATAAGGACACCAATCCTACTACTGTCGTTACTCATACTGCAAGTATTTATGATACCTTGTATATTCTGCTTCCTGTGTTTACGATGTTATGATGCATGGGTAAAACAAATGGGTTGTCCAATTCACCTGATATAATCATAAAAGTAAAGGTCCCAAGTTAGCATTTGATCTGACATAACAATAAGTGATAGAGGAATGATTCTAGAGTGATAGCGGGAATTATGTTGTTAGTTACACATGCAAAAGAACAGACTAAGCTAGCTCTCATGGGATTGTCTTAACATTTCTGTTTATGATCATGCATGGGATTTATAAAAAATGAAAATTACATATAATGAAATAGGTAACACAACTGAAACCATACCATATGTTTAAGCCAGGTTTTAACAAATTCCCATTAAATAGTTTCAGTAATGTTACTGTTAAAAAAACACTTATAGGTAGGTAACCAGTATCAGTTTTTCAGTTACTGGATGTAAATAATTACGTTACAGGAAGTTCTTTTTGAGTGACACAATGCATGACACAAAGTATATTCTGGTAAACTAAACGGCATTTAAAGAACTGGCAAGTATATATACATGTTAACTGATTCCAGATGTTGATGTCAATTTAATTGTTTGTGTACATAACAAGAAGCAATCACAGAAAACAGACACTTCTGTTGACAAAGTGTCAACTTAAAGACAGGAAACCGCAAGGCCATGAGTTCACAAGTGTATAGCTAAAAAGGTTGAACAGGGGAAGCTGATGTTTTTATTTTCTTGTACATTTAACTGCCTAGCTGTAGCCAAGAAAAGGGGAATCTCAGAGTATCCTTAAACATGTTATTGGGTTTCTGCAAATTAATACAATTCCAGACTGGTACATACAATGTCTCGGAAAGTTACCCAGTTTAACACAGCTGCAGCAATTACAAAGAATACTGGTATCAGAAAAGAAGATTCCACATCTACATAGGGTCTATGCAGAAATGTTGAATTTCATTAAATGAACTCTTCAACCTAGCAAAACACACACCTAGGAAATCAATAAACTCACACCCCCACAATCCATCTACTTTAATATACCAAGTCCAAGCTTTTACAACAGTGGGGGAAAAGGTAAAGACCCATAACCCACTTTGTGCGATCTTGTACAAAACACCCAAAGAAACTGATAGCAGTGGAAGTAAATCTATTGGAAAATGTGTTCTACTGCTCCAAGAAAGAGATTCACATATTTGAACAAATGCATACATTGATTTAGTATGCAACAAAGGGTGCAAGGGGGCTTGACCCTCTGCAAAAACATAGATTTTTTGTTGTTTTCCTTTGGTTTTTGGAAAGTCGATCATATGGCCTTGACCATATGATGTGCAACTTTCTGTTTGTCGATCTTCTGAAGTCGATGCATAAATATAAATTTATATTATATATATATATATATATATATATATATATATATATATATATATATATATATATATATATATATATATATATATATATATATATATATATATATATATATATATATATATATATATATATATACCTGTGTGTGTGTGTGTATCTATATCTAAATACACACACACACAGATTATGTTAGATCGAGGTTTTGGAAACGGACTTCATATAGTCAAAATCATATGCTCGACTTTCCAAAAACTTAGATGAAACAACACAACAAAAGTCTACATTGCTGCGGGGGGAGGCGGGGGACTAAGCCTTCTTGAATGCCCCCCATATGGGGTCTGCTCCTCCACATGCCCTGGAAATTATATAAACCAACTTTGAGATCAAAATACTCTGGGGAAAAAGGTAAATTTCCTGATCCCCTCAGTACTATGATCTCCATAGAAATGCTTCAAGTTTTCAGAAAGTCAAACATATGGTCTTGCCCAAACAAAGTTCGAATTTCTGAAAACTTGATCATCTGACATAAACCCATATATATATATATATATATATATATATATATATATATACATGTGTGTGTGTGTGTATACTAGATGTTCAAAAGGTAATCTGCTTGATTGTATTCTGTGATGGGTAAACTCATCAAACAGAATACAGCTCAAACAGATTAAGTGGGAGACCACTATTTTTTGGGATCTCTGAATACCAGAGATAGGGGGATTATTTTCCTTTTAATTGTATTCTGTGATCTCATAGTTTGTATATTTAAAAAGCAGTGGGTGTGGGGAATGCAAAAAAAAAAAAAAAAAAAAAAAACTCTTGTTTTCAAGACATCCATTTTTGAATAGTTTAACTGTGTTTTTCAGTGATTCATTGTGTACCAATATTATCCTCATAAATATAATAGAGGAAAAAGAGATAGCTATACTACTGTGTATACATACATATAAGATACCTATATGTAGATACAGATATATACATACTCACATATATACAAACATATAGAAACATAGATGGATAGATATCAAACTTTTAAACTAGATCCTAACATCCAAAATATTACCAGTACTATATGAACATGTTAAGTCATGAGTGGTAAACCCAGAACTCCAGAACCAATTACACCTGCAAAATGGAAAAATATGACTGATTATCTGATAAGCATGATTGTCCATTTCCTTTATTTGGTTTCTCTTGAAGACAGGGCACCTCTACCTATAACAAACACCAACCTCGACGCACTCTGCGCTGCCCCAACCCACAACCCCAAAAAACCACCAAACCAGCAAAGATAGTGTCACACCTATATTCAGAGGCAAAAGAAAGTTTCGCACCAGCCCTCATCAGTGAGTAAAATCATCAAAAAATCCAAAGTCAACGTCAGTTTAAATATTGGAATAAACCAATAACAATACAGACATTTGCATATAGCCCAGTTAAGATTTATATACCACAATACAGGTGTTCTAAAGCTGATAAATGATAATAAAGAAGAATAATATGAAGCAAATAAATATATTAATATATAATATAAATATATATAATAAACAAAAAGAAAAAAATGAATAATAATGTGTGTGTAAATGTATAAAATATAAAAAAATATGAGGTGGGATTATAAATGGTCATTGAGACCTGGAGGAAAAAGGGCTCCTAAGTGTGTAATCCAGTATCTTTCCTTGTGGCTCAGGATACCTTGCCATCCTGTCTGGTTTTGTCTATTCCCTATAAGCCAATGGTCCATTATCAGGAGAAAGTTTAATCGGTAAAGATATAACCACAAGGAACTCTTCATCAACACATTCACTGGTAAGCACAGAGTTACAACATTATGTGTCAGTTACAAAGGAACACATGAAACAGAGTCTGTGTAAAAAGTATTTGGGGATAAACAGCATCTGATGTCTTCTAGATTAAATCACGTTGTTGAAACATTCTGGAACATACTTTATTGTCTTTTTCTAATCCATAAAGCAAACAAAAACTGATGTGGTGTGACTGCATGCTGCTGAGATGACCTTTGCTCTGGTGAAACATGAAGGCTATACAGTAGTTATTCTTCAGCTGGTATGGCTACATGCTGGTCATACAAGAGCTGCTCTGTCTATAACCCAGCTGTATACTGGTCACCCTTGCAAATACTGAATGCAGATCATCAACTTGCTACTTTCCCTGCAATATCTGAATACTGATTCCCCATTGGTCCAGATATCCAGGACACCATCAAGGCAATCTGGAAGCAGTGGGTCTCTGCCTGTCAAGAATGTACAGCCATCATTAATGTAAATCCTGTTCCAGTTTCAAAGGAGTGATGGGGGTTTTATTTGCATTTTTTCAATATCAAAAGAGGTAGATAACTTCTCCCCACTCTGGATCTCTAAGAGTTTAACCAACACATCTGTTTATTCAGTTTTGGAAGGTCTCCCTAGAGGGTATTATGCATTTGATATTGGAGAGCACCTGGATGGTCTTTCTGGACATAATGGAAACTTGTTGGCATATCAACATTTAGGGGTCTATATTTTGGATTCCTCTATTTTACTATGGGCATTAGTTGAATGACTGACTTCTAATTACCCCAATCCAGGGGACTTTATAGAAGAAGCCCTGTTGTGATACTCCTAAATTTTTGGTTCCTGTAGGTGACCATACATTTGATGAATTCCCTTCTGAGTCCTGCTCAGAAATAAGCCTTTTCCTGTGTGATACTGGTCACACTTCCATGATGATCATTCCTACCATTGCAGTCTTAGTGGACTAGGTAAAGTTACAGTGCAGGGTCCAGGTCTAGATCTTGTTATTCCTTCTTTTTACAGATGATGGTTATCATGATCTGCTTGATGCTAATCTGTGAATCTGATTATGTCTCTCACTGGCTATGCTCCTGTACCCCACCAAATAACCCCAGCACCTGATTTCCTTCTCTAGAACTTTAACCTCTATCAATCCTTAAAAAAAACACTCCCCTCTTCTCCTCTGTACCATTCTGACTCATTTCTGTCATCTCGACTAACTCTGACCTACCACCAGCTTTCTATCCTGAAGTCAACTCTGCTCACCTTAGAACTCAACTTTCACCTCTATACTGACTGTAATACATTATTGGCACTTGTGCCACTACTTTTCCTCTCATGTCACACTACTGCCCATAACACTGGATCCTACACATTAACACAGCTTTACTCTTGCATATAGTTAAGGATTTCTGTATGTAGTTAATGGAATGACATCGTCCTATGTTTCAACTTTATTTTTTACTTTTGTATGTATCAACATTGTTCTATTACTTACATATGTATTACTGTGGAGCTTTTCTCCTAGGGCCTCCACTGAAAATGGGTTCTTCCTAGGCCCAGTGGACTTTCCCGGTCAACAAATGCAATAAATAAATAAAAATAAGTGTTACAGTGAAGTATGACTGAATAATTGTTTCAGAATCACCATATTTATGACATTGTTTCTAGTGTCAGGTAGGTCCTAGAATGGTGGAAATTCAGAAGTTTCTGTTGGGTCTTCTAGTTCTGCATCCTTATCTATCACAATTTTTGGTAATGGAAGATTTGTTTGTGAAATAAGCTCTCACATGGCATAAGATATCAGTCAGTTGGAGGTTAGGACGGTCCTCCTGGTTTTAATGGCAATGCTACTATAGCATCTTTCATCTGGTCACAGAAGTAGTCAATTGTATGGTAACATAATAAACAAGGAAAACAGGGTAATACCTCCCCCATGGTCAAAACCTATGCATTTTTGGCAACGGACTAGACAGAAGCAATGGTCTCACAGCAGTTTGCATTCTTGGGGAAGTTGATGGTCTGGCAAATTCCCTGCATCATAGTTCCACGCTTCTTTCAGAACTTCAGATTTACAGGCCTTGTTTGGTAAGGATGCACTGGAAGTGAGGCACTCCATTGTGAGAGCTTCAGATTTAGAGGTCTTGTTTGCTAAGGGTGCAATGGAAGCAAGCCATTCCTTTGATCAATGTATTTACCATCTAGGGATCTGCAGTCATATCCTCCTTTTGCTCAGTTCATTAGGGCAATGGGAAGCAGCAGTGGATGAAATCCTTATGGTTCAATGATTTGTACTTTTATTCTTACTTAAACTGATAGGAAATACACAAAGGTGATTAGAAAAGTACAAAAACAGGTAACAACAGTTAGCTTGCATTTTAGTGCAACTGAGACTATGACGGTGATTATTAAAGAAGTGAAATGGTTGTTGTTACTGGTACTATGCACTTGGGGGGGTGACTACATGGCATGTCTCTGTGGTTAAGGTTGACTGAAGCATGTGCATGTTGCCTGTGATAAGATACCCTCCCCTCTATACATGCAGTCTGTTATGTCTAGGGAATTATATCTGATACTCCAAAAAGATGGGGCACTCCATAAGGCAGGTTTGAAAATGTCCTATATTAGGACAGCTTTTGCTTGGTTTTCTTCATGGGAGCAGAAAACAAGGGAGAGAGGGTGCAGATTCTCCCCTAATCAAATGCCTGAGTTTAAAAATACGGGCTAATTATTTTGTCTACTTTGCACTACAGAAAGTAACATTAGGTGGATCATGGCAGGTATCCATCCTTTGTCAAAAGGCAAATACTCATCCACTGACAAATGATGCTGTGACTTTCCCTCTTCTGGGTCAGTAATCAAGGAGAATGAATCCTCACCACTGACACCAGTAAGGGATGTTCATTTGGAACAAAAACTGATACAAGGAATATTTCCAGATGCAGCTCTCTGCATCAAGCACATTTTTCCTTAAGAGCAGGCAGGGAACACACTCAGTCTAGGAGCTTGGTTTCCCTCTCTCTCTCTCTCCAAGCCACCAATAAGACTCCCCACTGGCACAGCTGTAGAGTTGAGTCATCAGCCAAGTGTCCAAGCCAAATTCTCCACCATTTTCTCTGTGAAACAAGTACTCTGTGTCCCTGCTCCAAGTAGCTGACGCACACACACACACACACACACACACACACACACACACACACACACACACACACACACACCTGGGAAAGGATGGCACAGATTTACTAGCTATGCCCCTCTGCCCAGACTATAAGGTAGTTGCTGCCTCCAGACACTCCAAATTAAGCTACTCTAAGGCTCTTAAAAGGGTACCTAATTATACAGAGTGAAATTAATACTAGTACAAATGGTAGTGTTTGACCAATGCAGTAAGGCTTTCAGGAGTGGCCACAATGTCACCAAATAAATATCAGTACTCCAAAAGGTTAAAATATTATTTTAAAGACCAGCCACAATGATATATATAACAATAAATAATAAAAAGAACATGAAGATACAATAAACACAAGAGTTTCAGTCACAGGAAATATTAAAATAACACACATGAATTCACACAGATAAAGAAAAACAGTACTTGACTAATCTCACTATATTTTCCTGATTGACCTAAATAATTACTATTCCCTGGTTATTTACTAAAGTAAGGCAAGAAGAAATGGGTGAGGGATCCTTTTTATCAGGTTACAAAAACAGACTGCTCTGAGACTTCTCTCTCATCTGGTATTAAAACTTCATTTTAATCCTGGATTACAGAATGACATCACATACATCTGGTCATCTGACTCTGGTTCCCATACTACCCCTTTTCCTAGCAAATGAACCAGAAACTAGCACATGTGTGTCAATAATATAGACACAGAGCTTTGCTAGGATCTGTTTCAGCTTCTGGAAGTCATAAAACAATTTAAAACTTCCATCCTTCCAGAGTAGCAATTAATTCACCCCAAGGACAATAAAGAAAGCTTCCTGGTACAGATTTTTTTCTCTGGCTGCATTGAGACCTGTGAGATACAATGTTTATGGCTTATACCAATTAGTTTAATTTCAAGCTATTTTTCAAAGTCAAATGGAATGAGATTAACATCTTCTCTTCCAGTATCCTCTGTTACAATGTATTCATTTCAGTAGTTAACATACAGTCTGATATATATGTATACTTCTTTTTCTGTCTAGCAAGAGCCACTGTTGGCACATTTTTCAACACAAGCACTATACAAATCAGTTTTATATACAAATGACATACAATTCTTTACAAAACTCAAACTAGCTACACTGGCATATGTTACATGTCCAATGCTCTACTTTTCTTGGCACAGCTGGTAATACCTCACATCATCACATATGTCATCAAATTTCACTCCACTCAGGGACTGGCTGCTTACAGTTCTTACTTCAGAAATGTCTTTATTGCAGATATCCATGCTGCAAATTTGTCTTGTTGGATTCCTTCAACAAACATGACTGTCTTGACCACAGTGTGGGTAGTCAGCCTGCACTGGCAAAATTGGTACCCCAGGAGTCAGCTGGATGTGTGATCTTCAGGATCCTTCCACACTGGCGGTTACTGGTTGGGACTCATAAACCAATCCAGAACATCAGTACTACCATTTGTTGTGAAAGAGGAAGGGAGAAGTACTCAGGCACATCCCTGTACTGTTTCAGTTGTCAGAAACTCTATTTAAAGATGTTTCCAACATTCAGTACTGAGTACAGCATTACCATTATGCAATGGGTACATTTACATAAATGCAAATGAGTTAGTACTGTGTGTGTGTGTGTGTGTGTGTGTGTGTGTGTGTGTGTGTGTGTGTGTAATGGTGAAGAACTCTCTATAATGACAGCCTTAAGGAAAATAGGCATCACCATTAACAACTGGAACCTGAACCACATACTATATTAAACACATCATACCCTCAGACTGCCAATGGGGTATTCCAGTTAAAAATCTTTTAATATTCTGATCCTATCTGCTCTGGACTCTCAGCCATGCCAGTACAGCCATGTGTAATACTGTGAGCCCTGTCTGCAACTGGTATCCATGCATGCTCGTAAAATACTGTTGCAACACTGTGATCCAATCTGCATCTGCTGCCCAGGAGTATCTGTAAAACTGTGTAATTATATTTTGACCCTATGTATTTCTAATACACAGCTATGCAAGTAAAACCATGTGACAATACTATGACCCTACCTGCGTCTGCCACTCACTTAGGTATGCAAGTAAAAAAAATGCAGTAATACCATGACCACATCTGTGTTGGGCATCAAGATATGCTGGTAAAACCATGCTGTAATACTACTGTGACCCTATCGTTATCTGAAGCACAACAGTGCTAGCAAAACCATATGGTAACATTATGACTCTTTAGCAAGAGGTTCTCCCGTTCGATTCTTGGCTGGGCTTGGGAGTGCCTTCTGTGTGGAGTCTGCATGTCATCCCGAGGTTGGGTAGCATTCGAAAGACATGCGTGTGTAAATGGGCGTGCCTTCGTTGAAGGTTAGGCGTCAAGCTGGCACCTCGGCATTTCGTAAAAATCTACTGCCAATCATTAGCGGACTGGAGTTCCACTGTGGTGACCCCTTACCGGGAAAAGCCGAAAGATAAACAACAACAACATATGACTGGCAACTAGGTATACCAGTAAATCAATGTGGAAATACCATGCACCTATTCTGTGTTTAGCAACCAGTTATGCCAGTAAAATGATGTGCAGATATGGTAACACATCAGGCTGCAGGCTGACTTTTTTCTTCAGTACTACTGTTACTGTTCACTATTCCACATGTGGGTCCCTCTCATGTTTTCTGTCATAGCCCTACCCGAAACATTTGTCTGAGTGATATACTGAAGCATGTATCTGGTCACCATATGCTATATCCCAATACCATACTGATGCAAAGTGTGCACCTTCACCCTCAGCCCCCTTCCCTGTGATGAGAGATGACAACCTTGTAGTCCAGTGACTCAATATACTAGAAAGAAAAACTTAAACATAGACATACTGTGCAGTTACACCCCCATCTGCCCCTTACAAATAATTTATGATCATCATAATCACCCCCCTTTTCCCCATTTTCTTTTGTGACAACTGTCGCCATCTCTCTCTATTCAGTGCCACTCTCCTGCCTTCTTCCACACTCATGTCTAACTGTCGCAGGTCTTATTTCACACAGTCCATTCGCCTCTTTGCTATGTGCCCCCATTTCCTCTTGCCTTCTTCCTGTTTGCGCAAATTCTTTTTCATTAGATTATCCTCTGCTTTTCTGTACATGTGCTCTAACCACAGTAATCTGTTCTCTTGACTTTATCTGCAATTGGAGCTACTTTGGTTTCTGCTCTTATGTTCTCATTTCCTCATATGTCCCACAGTGTGTAACCTACCAACATTTCAAGCACTTCATCTCCATCACCTCTACTGTCCTCAGCTGCTCTGAAATTACCATCCAGATTTCTGTACCATACAATAGCACCTGTCAAACCACTGTTTTGAACACCTTACATTTCAGCTTCTTTGACATTCTTTTGTCATCTGTGCCAGTTGGCTACAACCCCTCTGAGTCTAGCCTTGACCTCGTCATTCAGACCTCCTCTCTCCTCAACAACCCCTCCCAGAGACTTGAAGCATTAACCTGTTCCACTATTTTCCCTTCTATATCGATTCTCAGCTTCTCTTAATAATTAGCCTCAATTAACTCCCACAGTGAAAGTGAAAGGAATGGTACAAGCATCTGGCACAGCCATGTCAACACTTAAGGAAAGTTATCGAAAATAGTTAAAGCCACCTCATAATCCATGGAAAGGTGCCAACAACTGGCACAGATATCTGACAAGCCACAGAAAAAGGTATCAACAATTAATATGTCAATTTCACAATCTACATGGCTGCACCAATGACCGGTATAACAAAGTACAGTTTGTACACTTACCATAAATGTAGATGTTTGAGTGTATTCACTGTTGCAGTCATCACATTAGTGTTATCTGCCTGCAGGTAGCCCTCAGTCAGTCTGATTAACAAAGTCTTGGGCCCTGTGTCGGTTGCTGTCTCTTCTTCTGTGACGTCAGGTTGTCAGAGGTATAAAACATGCAGCGAACGCCATTACATCAGTTTTTCTTGCCCCAGGTTTCAGGTGCTCCCCTAATGGGAAGCAATTAAATCTATAACTATATAAGGTTATACATCCAACAAAAAAGCAAATACACCAAAAAGCTTTTAAGCATAGTAAAGGAGAGGAGAGGTACAGCCAAAAGAAGTAAGGGGGCTGGAAGGAGGGTAACCAGGACTGCAACAGTGAATACACTCGAATATCTACATTTATGGTAAGTGTACATAACTGTACTATGTTCTTCGTGTTTCACTGTTGCAGTAATCACATTTCAGTAGATTCCCAAAGCTAAGTATGGGAGGAGGAATTTAGATAGCATTAGGACCAGCAATAAGGCCCTGCAAGACAGCAGTGGCAAGGCCAGCTCTGGATTTAGAGAAAATTGGCAGATGGTAAGGTTTGGTGAAAGTATGTACAGAACTCCAGGTAGCAGCTTCTAGGATGTCCCTGGTAGGGATGCCTCTGAGAAAGGCTGTACAGGTAGATGCAGCCCTGGTAGAGTGGGGTCTGATCCCCTGTGAAATAGGTTTTCCATGGTGCTTATAGCAGAAATGAAGGCAATGGCCTATCCATTTAGAAATAGTTTGCTTTGAAATAGCCTTCCTCTCTGCCCCTGCAGCAAATGCCACCAGCAGTTGTTCAGATTTCCTTTGAGGTTTAGTCCTGTCCAAGTAGAATTTAAGTTGTCTGTGCACATCTAAGGAGTGCAGTATCCATTCCCCTTTGTTCTGTGGATTAGGAAAGAAGGTTGGCAGATGAATGGACTGATTAAGGGCCACACTGGATACCACTTTGGGCATGAAAGAGGGATTGGTCCTGAGTGACACCCTGTCCACATGAAAGATGATGAAAGGCTCCACTGCCATAACGGCCTGTAATTCAGATACCCTTCTTGCTGAAAGTGATTGCTAAGAGGAAAGCTGTTTTTCCAAGAAAGGAATTTTAAATCTGCAGTAGCAGCTGGCTCGAAAGGAGGGAGAGTGATTTTCTCCAATACAAAGTTAAGGTCCCAGGTTGGAGTTGGGGCTCTCTTGGGTGGTCTTAAATTTTTGGCCCCTCTGAGGAACTGCTTGAGCAGTGGATGAGAGAAGAGGGGAGGTTCTGTCTTATAATGAATTGAAATGGCTAAGGCGTGAATTTTGATGGAGGAGAAAGACAGACCCTTGTGAATCATCTCAGTTAAGTACTGTAAAATCTAAGGTAAACTGGGCACTGCTGTGCTCATCCCTTGAGATTGGTTCCAGGCACAGAATCTTTTCCATTTTTCAGCATAAGATTTCCTAGTACTAGGCCTCCTTGCCTCTAAGATGATATCCATCACTGGTTTACTGAGGGATGGTAAAGGAGAGATTAGGTAATTAGCCAGGCTGCTAGGTTCAGTGGTTGAAGCTGAGGGTGCAGAATCTTGTTCTCCTGCTGAGACAACAGGGTAGGAATCTGAGGCAGGTGCCATGGGGCCAACAGTGACACACTGCACAAGAGGGGGTACCAGTGTTGGCATGGCCAGTCTGGTGCAATCAAAATCATCCTTGGCTTGTCTTATTTGATCTTTAGTAGTCCTTTGGAGAGCAGAGGCAGAGGAGGAAAGGCATAAACTGAAGGACAGAGCATCCACTTTCCAAGCTTGTTTGTGGGGAGTTCATGTGCAAAATTTGTCCAATTGATAGTTCTGGGGGGAGGCAAACAGGTCTATATCTGGGCTCCCCCATTTGCTTATCAACATGTTGAAAATCCTTGGTTCCTGTTTTTACTCGTGTGGGTCCATGAGGTTTCTGTTTAGTCTGTCTGCCAGCATATTTAGTTTTCCTGGCAGGAACTGAGCTTGTAGATGCACTTGGTAGCTCAAGGTTGTATTCCACAATGCCATGGCTAGTCTGCAGAGGGGGTAAGAATGTGTACCCTCCTGCTTGTTTATGTACCACATAACAATGGTGTTATCCGTCTTCACCATTAATTGTCCTGGAAGAATGTGGTCCTTGAAGGCTGTCAGAGCATTCTGTACAGCTAACATTTCTTTTTGATTGATATGCAGGTGCATTTGACTTGGGTCCCATTTGCCATGAATGCACTTCCCTGTCAGGTGAGCCCCCCATGCATAGTCTGATGCATCTGTTGTTAGGGTTTGGGTGGCAGTGTGAATGATAGTCCCTTGTTTTGGTGGCAGGCATCTGCCCACCAAAGGAACTCTAGGCATAAGCAAGGTATGATCGGAATCATTGCTTCTAGAGCCTGAGAATGTTGACACCATAAGCTTTTTAGATACCATTGTGGTTTCCTCATATGCAGTCTTGCATATGGAATTAGAAGAATGCAGGAGGCCATGAACCCCAAGGCTTGTAGTATTTGCCTTGCAGATAGCAGGGTTTTTGTGGTCACTTGTTTGAAGTAGGTAGTCAAATGAATTTGTTTCTCTGGCATGAGGAAAGCCATTTGGGAAGTTGTATTCATGCTCCCAAGAATATAACTTGTTGACAGGGCACCAGGTGTGATTTCTGTTCATTTATGGTGTCCCCCAGACAAGTTAGCACTCTTTGTACAAAGGCCAGATGATTCAAAAGTATGTCCTGGCTTTCTGCTTGAATTAGACAATCGTCCAGGTATGGGTATATCTGAATATTTATTTGCTTGCAAATTGCAATGACTGGAGCAAGGCACTTTGTGAATACACTGGGCATAGGAGATAAGCCAAAGGGCAGTGCAGAGAACTGACAGTGCTTGTAGCCTGCTTTGAAGCATAGGTATCTTTTGCAAGATTCCCTGATTGGGATGTGCAGGTATGCTTCCTTTAAATTTAGTGTTGCCAACCAGGCATCTTTGCCTAGCATAGGAAGCAACTGGTGAAGAGTCAGCATCTTGAATTTTGGAATCACCAAAAAGGTGTTTAGAGTAGACAGGTTCAGGATAGGATGCCATGAACTGTCTTTTCTGGGTACAAGGAAAAGTCTGGAGTAGAAACCTTGTCCGTTTTCCGCTTCTGGTACCAATTGAATAGCCGCTTTGCTTAGGAGAGAAAGTACTTGCTTTTGGGCCTCTGCTCACTGATTTGGGGGTAGATCTGGCCACCTGTTTGGTGTTAGTAATGTGTGGAAGTGAAATCTGTATCCTTGGGTCACTATATTTAAAACCCATTTGTCCTGGGTAATGTGTTCCCAGTTCTTTGCATGAAGACCAATCTTTCCCCCCAAAGGGGCGGTCAGTTGAGAAGTGCTTGGAAGTTTTAAAAAGACGTCACTGAGAGAATTTACCATAAGGGGGATTTTATTACTCCCAGATTTGGAAGTGGAGGCCCCCCACTGCTTAGCCCTGTGTGTACCCTGGGACTGAAGCCTGGGTGCTCTGCTGGATCTGGGTTTGGACAGAGACGGTCGGGAAGAGGCAGGAAAGGACCAATTCTTGGAAGGCCAATGCCTACTAAACCTTGGAGGTTGTACTTGTAAGAATCTTTAACAGTTTGCATAGATTTAGCTTTTTGCTCCATCTTTTTAAGAACTTTTTCTGCCTTGTTGCCAAACAGGCCGTCCTGATTTAAGGGAGCATCCATTAATTTTGCTTTAACATGATCTGGCAAGGATTGTTCCTTAAGACAAGCGTGCCTTCTAAGTACAGATCCAGTTACAGCAGCCCTGCAAGATGCCTCTAGTGAATCAAAACCACATTGCAAAGTATGTTTTCCAACTTGTTCAGCTGAATGCAGTAAATTCTGTAAATCCTTATTTTCAGCACAATCAGGAATCAACATAATTTTCTGTTTAAGCAATCCAATAATATGCTGCTGATACTTTAACATACGAAACTGGCAGTTTAAGGCCCTAATGGCCAAAGTTGCAGAAGTGTAAACCTTTTTACCCCATCTGTCCAGCGCCCTGGAGTCTCTATCAGAGGGGATAGGATTTTTGGCAGTAGTAGCTTTAATGCCCTTGGGTCCCTGTGAAATGGTCTCAGGATCCACAGTAGGATTTTTGAAAAGGAACTTGTGAAAGTCAGGGTCCGTGTAATATCTATCAGGTTTTCTGGCAGGGGGTAAAGAATCAGGGGCCAAGCTAGATTCCGAAAAGGCATCATCAACAATGTCTAGTACAGGAGGTATGGCTAAAGGCCTGTGCTGGGGCAGGAGTAAGAAATCCCTAAGCCTCTTTTTAGAATCAGAGAAATCCTGACTTTCCCAATGAAAATGCTCCCTCAGGGTATGCAAAGTTTCACCAAAAGAGAAATCCTCTGGGGGGGGGGGGGGGGGGGTGCAGAGGGAATAGAGTCCTCAGCATCAGAATCCTCATAGGTAGATAAGTGTAAATCCTGGTCATCAGCGGAAACAGAAAATTCAGAATCTTGGTCAGAAGTATCATAAGCAAACTCAGTCCTAGGTCTCTTAGAGGGGGAAGGTTGGCTTACCCTGATTAAAGTAATAAGGTCTTCAGCCATTCTTATCATTTGTTTTTTAAGCATAGAGGCCTGGCCATGTGGTCTGGGTGTCAGTTTTCTAGGCATGGTTCGAGTTTTAGGCCTTGAAGAAGAAGATTGTGTCGGTTTAATACGCAAGTCAGTAGGCCTGAATACACCCTCAGAAGCCGGTGCCGGCACAGCGGCTCCAGACCCATCCAAGGTAGAGACATCTGCAGGTTCCACAGCTGAAGCATCTCGCGACATACCGGGTCTGAATGGGTCTCAGTAGAGGCCTGCGAATCTGAAGTAGCGGGTATGAGGGGCTGTAAAAGCGCCTCACTGAGTACCAGCGAACTGGTGACTGGCTTAGGAGAAGCGTCGTCGGCAGCTTTGGACCTCGGTGGCCTGTCTCTGTCATTACCTTTGCGATTTTTCAGAATGTCAGTAGTCGGATGGCTTACTGAAGACATATCGGGATAATTGAACCGAGCACCAAAATATTTAGAAGTGAAAATATACCGACGACGGATATTTCATGGTTTAAATAAGGCACAAAACCGACAGCGAGGTACATCGTGGTCAGGGCCTAGGCAAGGAATACAGTACGAATTAAAATCTTTATGAGGTATTTGCTTTCCACAAGAAATGCAATTATTTACTTTTACTGACATCGGTTTAGAGCAAGAAAAAGTTTCCCCAACAGGGTACTTAGCTTTTAGTTGAAGACTTTGGTTCTGAAACTCGAAAATGAAAATTTCAGGTGTCGGCCGACTGGCACTTGCGAACTGCTTCTGCTTCGGGCACTGCACGGCAAGAAAGACTGATGTAACGGCATTGGCTGCATGTTTTATACCCCTGATGACCTGACATCATGGAAGAAGAGACAGCAACTGAAGCAGGACCCAAGACTTAATCAGGCTGACTGAGGGCTACTGCAAGCAGATAACCCAAATGTGATGACTGCAACAGTAAAATGCGAAGAACATCCATCTCAATCCTCCAACTGCAGATACTAGTGACAGGCACAGCCATTTCAGAATCCAAAGACAGGTACCAGTGACCAGCACAGCTATCTCACAATCCAAAGGCATGTACCAGTGACCAGCACAGCCATCTCACAATCCAAAGCAAGGTACCAGTGACTGGCACAATTCTCAGAATTCAAAGACAGGTACCAGTGACTGACACAACTATCTCAGAATTCAAAGAGTGGTACCAGTGACCAGCACAGACATCTCACAATCTCAAGGTAGGTACCAGTGACCAGCACAACATACTCTATGGAGACATGAAAATGACCAGTTACTTATATAGTAATCTCACAATCCACAGTATAATGCAAATGATCTATAAAACCATCTCGCAATTTACAGAATGGTGCCAGTGACTCTCAAATCCATTTCATAATTAATAGAAAGATGCCAATGACCCTATTAATGATATCAAAATACACAGAAAGATGCTCCTAACTGGCACAGTCATCTCACAAAAACACAGTAAGGTGCTTAAAACCGACACAGTCATCTCACAGTCCATGGAGAGGTGCCAGGAACTGGCATAGTCATTTCAAAGCCTATGGAGAAGTCTCAGGTACTGACATGTTCTTCTGTACAGCTCAATGGCTAAACAAACACTAATTAAATATATAAGCACTTCCTTTCATAAACTGAAGCAAACCTAGTAAACTCTTTGGTCAAAGACTATGCATTCTGTGCAACAAGCTTAACTGTCTTAACATATTTAAAAATGCCTGCCCTTTCTGAACATGATTTATACCTATTATCATCAAACAGACTATCACTTCAATGGCAGTTTTTTTTAGAGATGATAAAGGTAAAGAAAGCATTGCAGTGAAAGAAGACAGAGAACGTTCGAGTGAAACCGAAAAAACACAAAATAAACTACTAAAATAGAAAAAAAATGGCTTCAGAAAGCAACCAGTAGTTTTAAAGTACATAAAGCACTTTTCATTTAATAAAATCAAACTTCTTCAGATGCAAACATTCAAGGTACATGTTTCAGTTAAATAAAATACCAGGAAGTGCTTGAGCCAGTCAGCTCACATGCTGTGATGACATCAGCAACAGTAGTTAGCCCTTCCTGTTCTACACACTATGAAAAAAACTGTTTAAAACTAAAACAATGCTGACACCCATGAACAAGGAAGATTGAAGCTATGGTAAGGTATGCTGATAGGTATACTTTAAACAACAAGAACAAATAAACATATGAAATAATGTTACCTATAAGGAATTACTATTACACTGCTGAAATTCTGCACTACAAACTTTTTTTGCACTATATTTCATACCGGTTCATAACTAATCGCCTAGCCCAGAAAAATAAATCAGCTGGCAGTTCGAGAAATAAATTTAGGCACAATTAATAGTGATTAAAATTACCATGCCTAGCCCAGAAAAATAACTCAGCTGGCAGTTCGAGCAATAAATTTAGGCACCACTAACAGTGACTAAAAGCCCTTGTATGGTAATTTTAGTCACTGTTAATGGTGCCTAAATTTACTTCTCGAACTGCCAGCAGAGTTATTTTACTGGCTAGGTGATTAGCTATGAACCAGTATGAAATGATGTAGTAAAAAACGTTTGTACCTTACTTTTAAACCATAGCTTCAATCTTCCTTGTTCATGGGTGTCAGCATTGTTTTAGTTTTAAACAGTATTTTTTCATAGTGTGTAGAACAGGAAGGGCTAACTACAGTTGCTGATGTCATCACAGCATGTGAGCTGACTGGCTCAAGCACTTCCTGGTATTTTATTTAACTGAAACATGTACCTTGAATGTTTGCATCTGAAGAAGTTTGATTTTATTAAACGAAAAGCGCTTTATGTACTTTAAAACTACTGGTTGCTTTCTGGAGACTTTTTTTTTCTACTTTCTAATGAAAAGCAGTCACTGCAAGCAACTGTTGAAATGCAGAGCTGTTTACTTGTTAATTTAATGTAAAAAAAACACAATAATGCAATAATGTTTAGGTGAAGGCAGATTTGCAGTTCAGAAGAGTGGATGGTGAAGATCCCCTCCGATCATTCTCATTAAGGCTGTTTACCTGTGTAATGACTAAGCTCCTTTCGCTTTTTACGTCTGCAGTAGATCCAGACAGTAAAGCACATCAGAATGACCCAGCATGCCCCACCAATGCCGGCAATAAAGGCAGGCTGCTTAACCACATCTGTGATCTGTTCAGCTAAGCTCACATTCTGCGCACCATCCACGGTGACAGAGTTCTGATCCAATGATGGCTCTAATAGAAAAAGAAAAAAACACACACACACATTAAAGGGGATTACAGGACATGCAGATTTTGTCTGTGAACACAGTGTATAATTTGTGGGTGCTTCAATATTTTCAAATTCAGTAATAACAAAACATGACATTGAGGCAGTGTTGTGTACAACACTAGTTGCCAAACTGCATTGCATTAAAAAGTAAATCTGTCCACTGTACTTGCTAATGGTTTCACTTACCTGTATGAATCTGGGGCAGGTTGCTTTGTAAGCCCCGAGTAATAAATTCAATACTATCCTATCTCTTTAGAGATGCTGCTTTACTTGCAAACCACCATCTACATGAAGAAAGTTCTCTTTTCGTAATTAAACTATTCTCCATTTAAAACTAATTGACCATCTCCATTTTCAGCATTTCCTTCAGATGCATAAATATTTCTTTCATACTATCTCTCTTCCTTTTTGTGTTTTAAGGCATACAGCTTTGGTATACTCTGCCTGTCATATGAAACATGAGCAAGCTTTTGCACCATTGCCAGTTTTCCTCTTTTGTACACTAATAAACATACTTTTCCACATGCAAGATGACCAGATGTACACAGTAGGACCTAGTATGTTCATCTGTTAACTTGTGATCACCACATGGGTGCAACCTAATGAGTGACACAATTTGCTTGTAGTCTTAGTATTGGCCAGAATCATTTGACACTCAGGAAGCAGAGCAACTCCATCACTCCTTTTGTTTGGTGACTGTGAGGTTCCTGTTCTGGGCCAGTAAACATGGAGCCTGAATCCTCACCACTGACACTGGTGAGGGATGCTCACTTGTAACAAAAATAGATACACATGGTATTTCCAGATGCAGCTGTCTGCACCAAGTACAATTTTCTTTAAGAGAACACAGGGAACATGCTCAGTCTGGCGGCTGGGTCTCCCTCTCAAGGCCCCCAGTAAGAGTCCCCACTGGCAGAGATGTAGAGTTGAGTCCTCATCCGAGTGTTCCAAGCCAGTTCCTCCACCAACCTCACTCTGAAGCCACTGCTCTGTATCCGTGCTCCAAGTAGCTGACACACACACTCTGAGATTTGATTTTCTCACAAACACACACACATGGGAAAGACTGGCACAGATTTACTAGCTTTGCTACCTTTACCTAGATGATAAGGTAGTTATACTGCCACCAGCCACAGCTACTCTAAGGCTCTTACAAGGGTACATAATTATAATGAGTAAGATTAATACTAACAGAAACGGTAGTGTTTGACCAATGCAGCAAGGCTTCCAGGAGTGGCCACAGTGTCACCAAATAAATATAAGTACTCTCAAAGGTTAAAATATCCTCTAAAAGACTGGCCACAGTAAAATAAATTAAAATATATTTAATAATAATTAATAAATTAACATGAAAATACTAAATATCTATTTACAATAAAGACCAGAGTTCAAGTCACAAGAAATATTAGAAATAACACAAATACAGAAAAATGGTAGTTAACTAATCTCACTGTATTTTCCTGACTGATCTAAAGAATTACTATTGCCTGGTTACTTACTAAAGCAAGGCAAGATGATACAGGTCAGTGATCCTTCATTGTAAGCTTTCAAAAACAGACTGCAATAACTAAGTGCAATACTAAGGTGGCTCACCTACACACCTAAGGACTGTAAAATGCAATATACAAACTGTGCAATAATCCAGTCTAATCATAGATATGCTGCTAGTGTTTCAATTTTATTTTGACAATATTATCTTCATATTGCTCCTGGTCTTCCTTGTCTCATGTTCTGGGATGGGTGTGGGTCACTGCTGTCCTACTTTACTTAACAATTTGTTACTTATTAAATTTCTACTGTGATACTTTATATTTTTTCTTTATCTATATGTGCAACTGTTTCCTGCATTGAGAATGAAGCATTGTAATTTTGTTCAGCTACACTGCTGTGTAGTTCTGAATGACAATAACGTTTTCTTTGACTTGACACTGAGATTTCTGTCTCATCTAATATTAAAACATAATTTTACTGCTGGATTACAGAATGACATCAAATACAGCTGGTCATCTGACTCTGATTCCCACACTACCCCCTTTGCTAGAAACTGAAGCAGAATTTAGCACATATGAGTTACCATACACACAGACAGAACTTTGCTGAGATGTGCTATAGCATCTAGAAGCTATAAAACCATTTCAAAACATCCACCCTTCCGGGGTAGGAATTGGTTCACCCCTAAGAACAATACTGTAGGCTTGCCAGTCCTGGTTTTCACAGACATTTAATCTCTGGCTGCAATCAGAACTGTAAGATGCAATCTTTATGACCTAAACCGTTAATTTAATTTCAGACTATTTTTCAAAGTTAGCTGAACTGAGATTAACCCTTTTTCTTCCAGTATCCTCTGTTACAATATGGGGGCTGTGGTGGTGCATCGGTTAGCATTGCCGCCTCACAGCAAGAGGTTCTCTGATTCGATCCTCGGCTGGGGTGCCTTCTGTGTGGAGTCTGCTTGTCCTCCCTGAGGTTGTGTGGGTTTCCTCCCACATCCCAAAGACATGCTGTAGGTGGATTGGACACTCTAAATTGGCCCTAGGTGGGAGTGCATGCATGTGTGTGCCTTCTGTGGAAGGTTGGGTGCAAAGATGACAACATGACACCGTAAAACTCCACTGCCAATCATGAGCAGACAGGTGATCCACTGTGGCGACCCCTAACCGGGAAAAGCCGAAAGAAGAAGAAGAATCCTCTGTTACAATATATTCATTTCAACAGTTACAATACAGTCTGACATACAGGTGTATTTCTTTTCTGTCCAGCAGGACCCACTTTTGGTATATTTTTAACACAAGCAGCTTTACAAATACATTTTTCAACATAAGCATCTGTACAAATCAGTTTGATATACAAATGACATACAATTATTTACAAAACCCCAACTAGCTATGCTGGCATGTATTACACATCCACTGTCTTACTTCTACTAGCATAGCTGGCAATATCTCAACATCATCACAGTGATATTCCATGAGATTGCATGAAACATTGTAGCATGCTGCAATGAAATGCAACACTGTGAAGCTATATCAGCATGGCAAACATATTCTAAAAAATGGTAGTAAGTTTAAATGTAGTGTAGTTTGTACTGGCTAGGAACTCTGCTATTAAAACATCACATATGAATTGCTCTATGGCACTGAAACCTGAAAAGGTAGCAAGCACTCTGCTTCACAATTGCTTGACACATTCATTTTGACAGCATGATCACATTCACTATGGAGTTACTAGAAAGTACAGTTTTGTACCTACCATAAAGGCTAAATTTGATAAATGCAAATGATTCCAAATAGTAGAGAGCAAACAAAAATAAGCAACATCTACATTTATGGTAGGTACAAAACTGTACTATGTCCTTCAAGGATGCAAAGGCTGCAGCTTTTTTTTGCTGTAGATGGGTTTTGCTTTGTTGTGCCAAAAGAGAGGCAGTTGCTCCCCTTTTTCTACTGTTCCCTGTCCATAGATGGTACCCCTTACTCAACTCTCTCATAACACATTTCTTAATTTGGTTTTAGAGCTTTTTTTTGATTTTTCTTGAGGTTGGGGCATCCTCTCTTCCCTGGTAGAGGAAGGGGAGAAGAACCTGTAACTGTCATTGTCTGCTGCAAAAAAATGTCTCTTTGTGATGTTGTGATGTGGTTTACTGAAAATAGCCAGCTTTCTGCTTTCTAAGTTGGGGTGCTTTCTAGTTCTCCCTGGTAGTGCTAGAGCAAAGTCACTGTGATATCCTGTAGTAGTGGTGGTGGCTGTGTCTGTGGCTGCCTCGCTGGTTGTTACCTTGCCACTGCCCCCCTGTGTAAGCCCCTGATTGGATCTCTTTGCCTTGAACACCTGCCTCTGCCCCCTCTGAGCTCTGGAGGACATCTTCTTCGCTTACATGATTTCTGTGCCAGTCATGCACTGCAGCTAGGTAGAAGCTGATCTAAGTTATCCGTGATTGTAATTGGGATTTACTGACTCTGCTGAATGGTTATCACCCCATTCATAAACAGATTTTGTTCTATGGTTCAGCCGGTCCTGGACAGTTTTTTGGTGGTTAAGCATATTAGCAAGACTTGATCATGGAATGTCATTAGTTGAAGGTAGTTTGTCTAGCCTTAGCAGAGAGGCTTTTTTTTTTAAACCATCTCTCTAAAAACCCCACATCCTGGGATGTTCACTTTCACAGGTAAGCAGCCTTAAAGAGTAGCTGGTTAGGGTCCCTGCCCCTTTAGTCTCTCTAAGGATCTGCAGCCAGAGCCAGAGGTAAATGCGTCCAAACCCTGTAGTAGGCATCGGGCTGGGGCTTAGAAGGCCGGAGAAAATCAGGAGCAGTAGCAGCATAAAGCAGTATAGTACCTATCGGGCTTAACTGGAGGGATGGGGGGAGGTCTATGTAAGGGTAAAGCAGTAAGGTGCTAAGAGGGTTCAGGGAGTCCTAAAGACTCTGGCCCTGCCCCTCTCGAAATTGTTCCAGAATGAGCAGCAAGGTTAAGGTTTCTAAAAAATTCTGTATGGAGAGGCAGAAGGAATGGACTCTTCCAGCAGCACTATTCTCTTCCTAAGGAGAATTCTCCTCTGGAGAGTCTGAATTATGAGGCTCTTCATCATCAGATCTCATCTAGAAAGTGGGGAGCCAAGCTCTGTCTGCTGCCTCAGAATTGGAGAGAGGTGTGGGTGAGAGGCCCTGTCTGGCTGAGGTGGGGATCCCCGTTAAAAAGATGAGAGCCCTTCTTAGACTACACTAAGCACGGATTAACTAGCTAATCCTGTGAGGGGGGGTCTTAGGCAGCACAGATTTAGTAGTTTAGGCTGCTTAGGCCTCTGGGTTTAGCGGTTTTTTGGCTTGCAAAGCAGCTAGCAGGCCCACGCGGGTGGGGTGGAAGCAAGGCCCAGGATAGATATCAGATAATCCTGAGAAACTGTAAGATCAGGGGTGGTATAGAAGTCGATTTCACGGAGGTGGGAAGAGGCCTCGGTAGGGTTGTAAGTTTCGCTGAAGGAGGAGCTTGTTTTTTGGGAAGGAGCAGCTGTTCGGAGTGACACTCGCAGACACCTCTACATGATTGATGAATAAAGGGTCGCCCTTTTCCTTGGTCTTTTTCGCGGCGTGAAGTCGGAGGGCCACGGCATAATGTAAGCAAAAAACTGCCGAAAACAAAACTCCTCAGCGGACTCCCGTCAAGTTCAAAGCGAAATAAAAGAAGCACTGAAGTCCCAGGTTTGCTAAAACACAGTCTGCCTTGGCAACAGTACGTTGGGTAAGAGTTTAAAAGGCAGAGGTTATTTGTTTCTTGTAGTGTTGTGTTTCACTCTTTTTGGCTGAGGCTGGAAAGAGGGAGAGGAGGGAATTCCCAGAGTTAGCTTTAGGTTAGCTTTTAGTAGTTGCCATCTTCCTTCCTGACCTTGGCTGACACTTCTATGCAACAGCTTCTGCTTCTGCCACGCCGCAAGAAAGACTGAGAGAAGATGGCGCCGGCTGATGCCTCAAAAGGGAAGAGAAGGATAGAACTTGTTTTTGGCAATATTTATGCTATAGAAGACAGAAACATTTCAGTTCTAACTTATTCCTCAGTGAGAGTTAGACTGCTATTCCATGCATGGGTGTAGTGAATCTTCATTGAGACTGACTGGGAAGGCTTATTCTTGTAATTCCAGCAACTATAATTCTGATTGTTAGAACTATGAGCCTGGTGCAGTGCATATGGGGAATGACACACTAATTTTGACAAGTGCATTATCACATATTCCTCTTAATCAAAGGTACAGTAACCTTGAAGATAATAGCAGGAGTATGGATGGCAGGGCTCCCTATGTTTAGTTTGCAGTAGGGCTTTTGCTTTAATGATGCACTTCCTCACTGTCAAAGTTAACTAATTTCTTGTCTGAATATGATTTTGTCTTTTAAATTATGGGGTGCCACATTATCATGCCTCAAAGGTCTGAGTAAATGTTTGGGCATGCAGCAGGTAAATGTTTCAGTCAGTATGTACCAGCTAGACAGAAAATCTTCTACAGTGACTTGGTGCAAAGAAGACACTAAATACTCACTAGGAGTTACTGGTAAAATTGCACCTCATTACAAAATTCTGGTGTCAGAGACATAGGATAATGTTGATCCTTTGGACTAATGAAAGTAGTTCAGCTGGCACGAGCAGTAATGAATGAAAGTTTGAGCTAAACTGTACGTAAACAACAACGGCAAAAGGGAATGAAAAAGGCTTGGAGAATAACGATGAAAAACCCTTTGTGCAGGATTTGTGCTAGTTGCTAGATGTCATGATTTCAAATGAACTGCTAAAGCAGGCAGCTCAGATGGGAGCTTCAATACTATACTATACGCTGCAAGGCAGGGAGGATGGATTCCATGCAATAGTCTACCTCACAGACATCTTCATAACACAAAAGGAAAAAGCTTACAATTTAGGGAAGGGGCATCAGGATGGTAGCAGGACTTGGAAGGGCTATAGCACAGACTACCACTACTCCACAGGTCACTTACGGCACTTAAAGAGAATGAATAATGATAAATATCTGTAAACAATGACACACATTAAAATAGCACAAGATAATTTAAAAAAGGCCTCATATCTTTGGCAAAGACAAACATTTTTTAACTCTGCTTGAGCAATTAAACCAAACAATCAATCAGCATCTTTTCCCTATTATTGTCATTCTAACTAATCCTATGAGACTGCTTCACTATGACAGCTGCATTAGTAAAGGACAAAGCAATTAAAGTGGAGTCCCTCAAATCAAGCTTGACTTTGTTTTGTTAGATTGAAAAAAGAGCCTAACATCAGTCAAGGCAGTGTCTCTCCATACGTGAAAGTATCCATAGTTACAAAACTTCAGAAAAAAAGTAAATAAAATACAGTGGTCATTGTGTAAACATGATATGTAGACAAGAAATACATCTGCAACAAAGGAAGACATCCATATATATATCTCACGGAGAATAGCATGGTAGATGGTAGTAGGCAGAATTAGTTTTAGAGGGATGTCACGTAATAACCAGCTAGTCCCTTATCTAACCAAATAATATGACAGATAAGTACAAAAAAGCTAGTCTGAGCAAAGTTTATTCACATCACAGAGTGAGAAATGAGGAACTCATGAAATTTAGTAAAGGTTTCAATAACCACAAGTCAAAATGTATGTTTCTGTAAGGCAACAATAATAAATGTCAAATTTATTCAAAATTTAATAGCCCCAAAACATGCAAAGGCTTTTTTTTTGAAAATCATTTTATCACTCATTTTAATGAAGTTGCAAGAACTGCCTCTTCAAATGCATAATTAACATTGTACACAGAAAAGTACAGTTTTGTACCTACCATAAATGTAGATGTCCGATAGATATGCAACTGCAGTCATAACATATGGGTTGTCCTGCCTCAGGCAGCCCTCGGTCAGCCGGATTCCAAAGTCTGGGTCCGATGTCAGCTGATGTCGCATTTCTCTCCGACGTCAGAGCGGCTGGAGTATATAAGCATCAGCCGACGCCATCTTCTTCAGTGTTTCTTGCCCCAGATGCCAGGTGCCCTCCAAGGAAGGCTGTAATCAAATTGGAAGACAAAAGCAGGTTTCCAGACAAATAAATAAGCAATAAACAGATACACCATAACAGATATCCCCAGCTAAGGATAACAGGGAGAGGAGTGGACCCAAGGCATAGAGGGGAAGGAGGGAGGGAAAAGACTGCAGTTGCATATCTATCGGACATCTACATTTATGGTAGGTACAAAACTGTACTATGTCCTTCAAGAATGCAACTGCAGTCATAACATATGGGTTGAATACCAAAGCTTAGCTGGGGGAGGTGGAATGCTCTAAGAAAAAGATGGTGTAGCTATCAATCCCTGCAGGACTGCCGAAGCAAAGCCTGCTCTGGATCTGGAATATAAAGGGAGGTTGTAGTGTTTGGAAAATGTATGCACGGAGCTCCATGTAGCAGCTTCTAGAATGTCTTTTGTAGGCACCCCTCTTAAAAATGCTGTAGAGGTGGCTGTAGCTCTGGTGGAGTGTGGTCTGACATTGGCTGGCACACTCTTTCCATGGAAGGAATAACAGAATCTGATGCAATGTCCAATCCATTTTGAAACTGTCTGTTTGGAAATTGCTTTTCCTTGTACTCCTGGGGCGTAAGCTACAAAAAGCTGATCAGACTTCCTACTGGTCTTGGTTCTGTCCAGGTAGTAGCGAAGTTGTCTGTGAATGTCCAAGGTATGCAGCAGTCTTTCCCCTTTCTTCTCAGGATTGGGAAAGAAAGTAGGCAGGTGAATTGCTTGATTTAAAGAAACCCTAGATACCACTTTTGGCAGAAAGGTAGGGTTGGTTCGTAAGGAGACCCTGTCTCTGTGAAAGGTTATGAACGGTGGTATTGCCATTAGGGCCTGTAATTCCGAAACCCTTCTTGCTGAGGTAATTGCCAACAGGAAAGCTGTCTTCCATGAGAGAAATTGTAAGTCCACAGAAGCTGCTGGCTCAAAGGGAGGTAGAGTCAGTTTTTCTAGGACAAAGTTGAGGTCCCAAGCTGGTACTGGTGCCTTTCTTGGGGGCTTTATATTCTTGATTCCCCTAAGGAATTGCCTTAACAAAGGATGTGAAAGCACAGGTGGATCAGTGTTGTATCTAGCAGAAATAGCTGAAGCATGTATTTTTATGGAAGAATATGAGAGTCCATTATGTAGCATATCTGCCAAATATTCCAGAATGAGTGGAATGTTCAATAATGATGCATCATGACAATTGCTGGTATTCCAAATGCTGAATCTCTTCCATTTGGCTGAGTAAACCTTTCTGGTGGATGGTCTCCGGGCTTCTGTTAGTATCCGCTGAACTTCCTTGTAGAGAGATATATTGAGGTTATTCATGGGATCTCCCAAGCTGTTAGCTGTAGCGTCTGGATGTTGGGATGAACTGTCTTGAAGTTGTGTTGAGTCAAAAGTTGGGGCCATTGGGGAAGGGCCCACTTTTTGTTGTGACATATGCTCCATAGTAGTGGGTACCAGTGTTGTCTTGGCCAGTCTGGAGCTATTAGGATCCCCTTGGGCTGCTCTGCTTTGATCTTTAGTAATACTGTGGTCATCAGTGGCAGAGGTGGGAATGCATAGATTTTTAGGAAGTTCCAGTTGAATGAGAGAGCATCTATTTTCCATGCTTGTGGATGATATGTCCTTGAACAGAACTTTTGTAGATGATGATTGAGGTGGGAGGCAAATAGGTCTACTTCTGGCCTGCCCCATGTCGAGGTGAGTCATATGAAGATTTGTGGATGTAACCTCCATTCGTGGGGGTCTAGGAAATTCCTGCTTAGACTGTCCGCCAGCACATTGTCTTTGCCTGGAACAAACTGAGATTGCAACTGTATGTTTAGGCTCAGTGATTTTTCCCAAAGATTCATTGTCAGTCTGCAAAGGGGGTAAGAATGGGTGCCCCCCTGCTTGTTTATGTACCACATCACAGTGGTGTTGTCTGTCCGTATTAGCAGGTGGCCTTGTTGAAGTTGTTGTCCAAAGGCCTCGATGGCATGCATTACTGCCAGCATTTCTTTTTGGTTGATATGCAGATGTGTTTCCTTTGGAGACCATTGTCCTTGAATAATCTGCCCTCCATGTGCGCCCCCCATCCAAGGTCTGAGGTGTCTGTGGTCATGGTCTGTGTTATCTGAGGTTTTTTGAATGACATACCTGTGTTTGACTGGCTTACCGAGGCCCACCATAGAAATTCCTTTTGAAGGCATGGAATGAGCGGTATGGTTGCCTCTAGGTTGTTGCTGTGTTGAGACCATAAGCTTTTTAGGTACCATTGAAGCTTTCTCATGTGTAGTCTTGCTAGTGGAACCAGGAGAATGCAGGATGCCATGTAACCCAGGGCCTGTAGGAATCTCCTTGCAGTCATCTGGGTGAGCTTTGCTAAACCTTTGAAGTAATGAGTTAACTTCTTTTGCTTGTCTTCTGTCAGGTAAGCCATTTGAGAGGCTGTGTCTAGTTTGGCTCCTAAGAAGGTTATTTGCTGGGATGGCTGAAGTCTTGACTTTTGGAAGTTGACTGTGTATCCCAGAGCCTGTAGCAATTGTATGACATAATTCAAGTTTTTTGTCAAAATCAGTTTGTCGTCCGCTTGTATGAGGCAGTCATCCAGGTACGGGTAAATCTGAATCCCCTGGAGCCTGCAATGAGCAATTACTGAAGCCAGGCATTTCGTGAATACTCTGGGCGCAGTAGATAAGCCAAATGGCAATGCTGAGAATTGATAATGCTCTGGCCCTGCAAGAAATCTGAGGTATCTTCTGCAGCTGTGTCTGATAGGGACATGCAGGTATGCCTCCTTGAGGTCCAGAGTAATCAGCCAAGACCCCTTGCCCAGCATGGGAAGGAGTTGCTGTAGAGTCAGCATTTTGAACTTTGGTACTATGAGAAAAGTGTTTAATGCGGACAAGTCCAGTATTGGTCTCCATTGAGTTTCTTTTCTTGGAACAAGGAACAGTCTTGAATAAAACCCCTGGCCTTGTTCTTGTTGTGGAACTTTTTCTATTGCTTTGATCTGAGCAAGCAGAGAAATTTGCTTGATAGCCTCTGCCCTCTGGTTTTGTGGTAGGTTTGGCATGCCTTGTTTTCTTGGCAAGGTATGAAAATGGAACCTGTAACCGTGGTCTATAATGTCCAAAATCCATTTGTCCTTTGTCAGTCTGTGCCAATTGTCTGAAAACAGAGATAGTTTTCCACCCAAAGGAGATTCTGCTTGCTCCTTGGTCAACGGAAATAGAGGAACGTCATTGCGTTTGTCCTTGTGGGGCAGGAGAAACCCCTGTGTCACTTCTTTGGTTTGTTGGTTGCCATTGTCGTCCCCTGTAGGAACCTCTGTATTGTCCTCTTCCTCGGGCACGCCTGTTTTTGCCCCTCTGAAATCTTTCAGGATTAGGAAAGGACCAGTTTTTAGAAGGCCAATTCCTGCTGAATCTGGGTGGCTGAACCTGGTGGAAATCTTTGACTGTCTGAACTGACTTGGCTTTTTCCTCAATGGACTTTAACACATCTTTAGCATTAGCACCAAAAAGCTTGTTTTTTTCCAAGGGTGCATCAAGAAGTTTTGCCTTAACATGATCTGGTAAAGGTTGTTCTTTTAACCATGCATGTCTACGAATGACCGCCCCTGTCATAGCTGCCCTACATGAAGCTTCCAATGCATCATATCCACACTGAAGAAAGTGATTGCTAACTTGCTGAGAATTATGCACAGCCTCCTGCAAAGACTTCCTATCTAAAGGTTCAGGAGAGGCCAATGTTTTCTGTAAATCATCTAACAGGTAATCCTGATATTGAAACATATGAAAGAGACAATTGAGAGCTCTCATAGATAAAGTAGTGGAGGTGTAAACCTTCTTCCCCCATCTCTCTAATGACCTAGCTTCCCTGTTGGAAGGCAAAGGATTTTTGGAGGTGGTAGCTGAAACCCCTTTCGGTCCCTGTGAAATTGTTTCTAAATCAACAACATGGGCCCTAAAGAAATGAGAATGGGTTTCTGGGACCCTATAGTATCTGTCAGGCTTGACAGGAGCAGGAGGAAGAGTATCAGGGGTAACACTGGAGTCAGAGTATAAATCATCCAAAACATCCAGCACAGGAGGTATAGCTAAGGGTCTGTGTTGGGGCTTTTTAAGGAAGGCTTTTTAAGGAAGGTTCGAAGGCGCTTTCTGGAATCAGAATATTCCTGGCCTTGCCACTTAAAATGTTCCCTCATGGAATGCAGAACTTCCCCAAAAGAAATATCCTCAGGAGGAGAGGCCGAGGGGATGGAGTCCTCTGCATCTGAGTCCTCATAGGTCTGGAAGGGCTCAGAATCTTCATCTGAAGGGAGAGGGTCAGAGGGTTCAACCCTGGGCCTCTTATCAGGAGGAGGCTGGGATCCTCTCTCAGGATGGGCCTGGGAACCTCTGATCATGGAAATTAAGTCTGCGGCCATAGTCATGATTTGTGTTTCAGGAGTAGGCTGAGGTAAGGCTTTAGCAGTAAGGTGCTTGGACTTGCTGGCTGCCTTAGCACGTGTGTAGGCCTTGATAGACATGGACATGGGAGGCCTAGCAGCTCCACGTGCAGGAGTGACCTTATCAACAGCAATGGTCTCGGGCATTTCCTTGGTTTCAGTATCCGGAGGAAAATCAATAACTGGCGTCGGTGTGGTCTCCGGTATCGGAGGTATCGGTAATGCGGTGTCTTCGGTTCGGAGTGGTGAAATAACCGCCTCGAACCGTGGCACTCGCGGTTAGTTTTGGCGTGGTGTCAGAGGAAGACGCGGGCCGAGGATGTCAGTCCCGGTCTTTTCGTTTCTTAGGAGTTTGCGATGTCGGTAGTTCCAACGGCATTGTATAATCAAATTTTTCGTCGAAAAAGTCTTCAGTGAACTCCGCCTGGCGCCTGAGAGTGCGCTTATTGAAGCGAACACAGGCAGCACAGGCCGAGACATCGTGGTCTGGGCCAAGGCAAGGGAGGCAGTAAGAGTGGAAATCCTTATGAGGTATTTGTTTACCTCAAGACAAACAATTATTTACTTTTTCAGTAATTTCTGACATCGGCTGAGGCAAGAAAAGGTCCCCAACGGGGTACTCAGCTTTTTTGATGACTTCGGTTTCGAAGAATACAGGAGCTGACCGACCGGCACTTGCAAACTGCTTCTGCTTCGGGCACCGCGCGGCAAGAAAGACTGAAGAAGATGGCGTCGGCTGATGCTTATATACTCCAGCCACTCTGACGTCGGAGAGAAATGCGACATCAGCCGACGTCGGACCCAGACTTTGGAATCCGGCCGACCGAGGGCTGCCTGAGGCAGGACAACCCATATGTTATGACTGCAGTTGCATTCTTGAAGGACATCCTGCTGATTCTTGGCAACTGCAAATTAAAATGGCATGACTGTTCTAGAAGGTAGCCTTATTGCTTTAAAATCATTACTGAAATGCTATGTCTTTGACCTCTTGCACTTGGTTCTCCTTGGTATTTTCCTGATTATCTTTGCTGAAAGCTTAGTGTAATGTTATATTATATTGACTTGCATTTATTTATTTTATACATTTACACAATTTGGATTTACATGTAATGGGTTTATATTTTCTTTCTGTTATTCAACAAGATTATGGCTGAAAAGTGTTTATTTTGGAATTCACTTACCTGATCAATATGTGGCAACAAAATAAACAAACAAATAAGATATTTCAGCTATATGGCAATTCTGAATGCCCATGACTTATTTTTTTTAAGTCATTTCAATAGACAATTTCAGGCCAATAAAGCCAAACCCTACTAGCTGTGGATATGCATATTTCAACCTCATTATGATCTCATCAGCACAGCACAAGCAGAGTGTTTGACTAAGCATAAGAAACACAGGGCTGTTATAACCAGCTGATGTCTATTACTATTAGGGTGACTGCAAAATATCCCAACTAACAAACTAAAACAGACTGAGAAGGTTCCACAGAAAAACAGACTGCAGTAGCCTTAAATATATGGGTTATTTGTACCCTGCCAAGGATCTAACAGCCAGCCAGCTTCCAAAGCTTCAGGGCACCTTCCATGTGCCCAAACTGTCAAGCAGCTAAAGCTGAGCTGACTATAAGAAAGGTTTGGGCTGAAGTCCTTCAGAACTTACCTTTCAGCAGAAAGGAGGAGACTGAGCCCTGAAATAACAACACTAGGCACAACAAAACTAAATGTCCACACCCTAGCATAAAACACACACACAAAAAGTAACGGTCAATGGCAGGAGAAAGCAGCTACTACAACAGTGGTCATTCAAACAACTATTGTTATGGTAAGTTTACTTACACATCTGTACTATGTTCATCATACTGATCACTGCTGCAGTAGCATTAGGTACATGGGTAAAGTACTTTAGTTAACTACATTTAGGAGGGGGAAGGAGAAGAGGCCAGAATCCCATGGAGAATGGTACTAGCAAAGCTTTATCTGGACTTAGAAAAGGAATTAAGCTTATATGTACAGAGGACAAAGTAGCAGCTTCTAGAATACTTCTAGACTCCATCCATTTCCAAAAAGCCATAGATAAAGCCAGGACCCTGGTAGAGTGGGCCATGACCCTGATTGGAATAGCCTTGTCATGGTGAGTATAACAGAAGGTAATAGCCTTAGTCAACCATTTGGAAATATTCTGTTTAAACACAGGTTGTCCCTTCTTACCTTCACAAGAAATGAACAACTGATGTGAAGATCTGAAAGATTTAGTTCTGTCAAGATAGTACAGGAATTTTCTGTGGACATCCAAGATAGAGTATCCTTTCTCGCTCATTCTTAGGTTCAGGAAAGAAAATGAGGAGATGGATAATTTGGCTTAAAGTAATCTTGGATAGCACTTTAGGCATAAAAGAAGTAATAGTTCTCAAAGAAACCCTGCCCCTGTGGAAAATGAGATAGGGCTGAGTCACCATAAGAGCTTCCAACTCAGATATTCTTCTTGCAGCGGTCAGAACAATTAGGAAAACTGTTTTCTATGCTAAAAATTTCAAGTCAGCCAGATCAGCTGATTCAAATGGAGCATGTTTTAGCTTCTCAAACACAAAATTAAGGTCTCAGGGAGGGGCCACTTGTTTTCCTGGTCTCGTATGCAAAACCCCTTTCAAAAACGTTTTGACATGAGATTGCATTGAAAGAGGAGGATCCATGAACAGAATTGCTAAAATGGCAGATAAACAAACCTTTTACAGAGGAATATGAAAGACCTTAGGATACTATGTCACACAAATATTATAGAACCAGAGAACATCTAGTCCTGAATGGGTGCTGGTTATGTTGGTGGCAACTAGTAGAAAACATTTTTTATTTGGTAATACATGATTTTCTAGTAGCAGTCTTTCTTGTCTCCATTAGTAACTGCTGCAAATCCTCAGTAAATGGACACCTAAAAGGAATTAAGACTCTACCATCCAGGCAGTCATTTGAAATTGATTGATATTGGGGTGTGTTAAACACCCCTGTTCTTGTCTGAGTAGATACAGTCTTGTTCTTGGCTATTTCTTAAAGAAGGGAGTCATCACATTGATCGTGGGTGATTCCTTCTGAATTTTCAGAAGAACCCTGGATATTAGTATAAAGGGTAGAAAAGCATGCAGGAACATCCCTGTCCAAGGAAAAGAAAAGGCATCTGTCTTCCAGGTCTGCATGCATGGAGTCCTGCAACAGAATCTTGTCAGTTGATTTTTCAAAGAGGACGCAAAGAGGTCTACTTAAATTCCCCACAGACAGATCAAATGCTGGTAGACCCTCTGATAGAGTTTCTGCTCATGATGGTTTGCCCTGGTCCTGCTCAGCTTGACTGCAACACAGTTTTGCACTGATGAAATGTAGGACACCAGGAGAGTGAATTTGTGCTGCAAAGGTACATCCCAAGCTAACATGGCTAATCTGCAAAGAGAGTAGGACCCACTTTCCCCTTGCTTGTTGATGAAGCCCATGGCTGTGGCTTGATCAGGACAAGCATCTCCTTGATATTTATGTCCTTACATCTCTCCTTGGTGTCCCACACCCCCTGCTTTTTTCCCTCCTGAAACTACTCCCAAACCAAAGTCTGAAGCTTCTGTGGTGACTGCTTTGGAGCAGGGACTGAGAAATGGAGACCTGCATTTAAGGATATCTGTTGTCTCCACCAACAGATTTCTCTTCTGAGAAACCCCAGCACTGGGATTAGAAAACATAAAGAATGTTGATGCTGGTATCAAAGAGAATTCAGATAACATTGTATCTTTGTCATGTGGAGTTTTGCTAAGGGTATCATGAGAATCATGGATACTGTCATGCAATGAGACCCAACATCTTGAGGTATTCCCTCACAGTGACCAAAGTCTGAGTGGAAAATGTTAGCAACAGATGTACATTTTTTCCTGTAGAAGAAAAGTTCTTTGAACTGAGGTGTCTGATTGACATCCCAGGAACAAACTCATGTGTGAAGCAGTCAAGAAAGACTTTTCAATGTTCTTTTGAAATCCCACCTTGTGTATAAGATGTTATCACCTGAGACAGAGATTCCTGACACTTTGAAATGACTCTGAAAAAATAAGCAAGTTATCTAAATGTGGGAAAATGTGGACACCCTGTAGCCTGCAATGAGCTATACCTGGAGCTAGACACTTTATGAATACTCTTGGTCAGTGGATAGTCCAAAGAGTAAGGCAGAGAACTGATAATGTGACCCAAACACACAAAACCTTAAGAAACATCTGGAGTCTGGATGAAAAGGAATATGATCAAAAGCATCTTTTAAGTCTAGCATTGCTAGGAAACTTGAAAGAGGAAGAAGAGGTAACAGGTTGTGACGTGACATCATTATGAATATGTGCACTATCACAAACAGCTTTAGGAAAGGAAGGCCAGAACCAGTCTACAAGAATTTTCTTTCTTTGGCAGTAGTAACATGCACGAATACAAACCATTCTTCTCCTGCAAAGGAGGAACTGGTTTTATCACTGCTTGGAACAGCATGAACCAGTGGAAACAAGTGTCTGATGTGGAGGATGAGGAATGACCACCCTGGTGAGGAAGAATTTCCTCCTACTGCTATCTGTAACCTTGATGAATGATTTTCAGAGCCCATTTGTCTGAAACTAACTTTTGCCAAAGACAAAAATGGATATTCAGACTTTCTGGAAGAAAAAAGGGCAGGGGTGGGAGGGGTTCACAAGGTCTCTTAAATAGTCATTCAGATTTGTTGGACTGTCCTTGGTTTGGGGAGGTTCAAAATTTATTTTTAAAACCCTCTTGTCATTTCTTCTTAAATATCTGTTTACCTAAATTTTGTTGAGACAGTTTATTCTGTTTTTTTTTTTTGTCAAAATTAGAAGAATGGATATAACATTTCTTGGAAAATTTGGAAAAGTAGGGCTGAAAAATCATAGGGATTCCCCTGGATCAGCTTGACCCTTTCATCACAGGTTTTAATCACGTCTGCAGCAGAAGGGTCAAACACTCTCTACACAAGGGAGACTTACCATCATCATCATTGGGGAGGTTCTCAGACTGCAGCCATGCAAACCTTCTCAAAAGTACCAGTGGCCACAGTTACACAGAGACTACAAATAATGAGTAGTGACACATGCAACAGGCAAAACAAAGTTCTTTCAAGTAGATGTTTCCTCACAAAAAGAAACTGTAGATAAAACATTCAGCATCATTTCATGATATGTCAGAATAAGCTTTAATATATGAGACTGACAATTCAAAATTCTGAAAATCAAAGTTGCAGAAGTATACACTTTCCCCCCATACCTATCAATAATGTTCCCATCCTTATCAGATCGAGTAGTATTGCAATTAACTAAGTGCTTAGTAGCGGTGGGATCAACTAAAGCTACAGCTGTTGGGCCAGGTTCAGGAAAAGTATTTAAAAATTAAAAAAAAAATGAGAAACTTTATATATCCTAGTTGCCTTTCAGAGACAGCTGACTATGAGGAAAAATGCAGGCAGTAACACATTCATTCTCTAAAGAAGATAGAACAGGAGGAAAGGCTGTAGGTTCTGCAAAATCCTTCTATAAGGAACTCATAGTATTTTCCAAGGGACGGAGAAACCTCAGTGTTCTCCCACTAAAAGCACTGGCACATTCTAGCAATAGTCTAAGACACAAAGAAATCCCAACAGGGAGAATCAGAAATTGAGCTCTCGTCTGACCCTGAATCAGTAATCTGAGGAAAAAACCTGTATCCATCCCTGCATCTTCCTATTCAGATTCAGAATCTTGAATATCTCCGGGAAAAGAGGCATCCCTCTTTCTGTTACCAGGAATCACTTTACAAGCAGGATCAGTAGCCTGAATTAAACTCTAAGCCAGACCCTGTAAACAATACTATAAAGAGGAATTTGATGAGTAGATACATACTTGTTTTTCTGTTTCTTTTTGATTGTAAAAATGGGGTGAACTGTTACTTATAGTACCAACAGCTTCCCCAGGAATGGGCATAGCATACTGACACAACAGGGAAAACATCCTTGTCCCCTCTTCCAGGACCAACACAAGAGTGGCTCTCCTTTGCTCACTTAGGGGACCCCCAACAGCTGCAGAGGGCATAGCTAACTCCCAGTTCTCAGCATCTGTAGGTGTCAAACAAGAGGGATGTGGGGTAAAAAAATGTTCAACAAATGCTACAGCAGAGTTCCCCACCTGTGGCTGAGGTAAATTGCTAGCCTGCACTGATTGCAAAGGCTGTTTGCTTAATGTTTTTCTTCTTATGGCTGGAAGAAGGCCCGACTATGAGACCAGTAGTTTGCTCTATGGTTAACTGAAAATGGTACCTCTTTCCAGAAGACAAGCAACAATAGCCAGTAAACACTACCAGTCCACAAAAGTTAATTTTTTGACAGAAACACACAGAAAAAAAGCACTTTAATCATTATGCCAGCCCCACAAAAGTAAAATAAACACAATTTCTTCACAGAAAAAATGTTTTCATTTAGTTTATACCACTTTCAAACTAAAAGAAAAAGTGAGTGTTACATTCTTGAGGCAGTCCATTAAAATGCAACACTCCTAGCTTTAAAATAACTTTCCTGAAGAGAAAGTAATAAAACATCAACAAGACTAAAAAAAATGGAAGTTTTTTTTTCCACAAAGGGGAGGTATCCACCCAGCAAAGGAAAGAACAAGCCAACTGTTGAGCCTCAAAATCCACAGAGGAGTGTACCATTCGCAGCAGTGAAGTTCTCAAGGACTTTGCACCCAAAGTTGTGTTTTAGTCAGCTAAGCTTGAGCTGCCTGACAGTTTAGGTGTACAGAAGGTGCCTGAAGTTTTGGAAGCTGGCAGCCTGTTATATCCTTGGCAGGATACAACCCATAGAGCTAAGGCTACCACAGCAGTCAGAAATATGATAAACATCTAAGATGATAAAGATTATTACTTCTTAATGATCTTTTAGAATTAATTAAATCCAAACCCAGCAAGAGTCTTAACTCCTCATAGTGTAAAGCTTAGAACCCTAAGCATAATCTGCCTCTTATAAAGTGGTACTGAATGTAAAACAAGCCCAAGAGTTGAAGTCAAGATCTTGAATATCACGTAGGCTTCTAGTAAATTTTTTTTTGTTCTCCCTCGGGGATAATTAAATCACCCATAGAAGAGGAGCAAACAGTTTGTCTCAATAAGTGGCCTAACATAAGTTACACATAATTCTGTAAGTAAAGCAGAAGACCTAGATTGAAAAGTTCTGAAAACTTGACTACATATTTTTAGGATTTTAGTTTTGACCCCTAAATAACTGGATTTAAAATTCAGTTTGAGATTAATGTAGACACCAAAGCTATGTCTTTTGGCTTCTCCCATTGGGGTCGCCACAGTGAATCACCAGTCCACAGATTGATTGGCAGTATGTTTTTAAGGGTGTCGAATTGCCAGCCCAGCGTCCGACCTTCACAAAAGGCATACATACACACACACACACACACACACACACACACACACACACACACACACACACACACACACACGTACACACCTACTGCATGTCTTTAAAACTCAACTGACCACAAAGAGGACATGCAGACTCCACATAAAAGGTGCTCCAGCCGAAAATCGAACCGAAGGACGTCTTACTGTGAGGCAATAATGCTAACCATTGTACCACTGGTTAATGTAGACAGCAATGTCTAAAAATAAGGAAGTACTCCCAATAGAAGTATAAAGTCAGGACTGATTTTCAGGAATTCAAAAGTCAAGAAATTGCATTTACCAAAACTTATGCTAAATCCATTCTTATTCACTCGTTTTCTTACACAACCAGGGTTGTTGTAAAGTTAGCATGGGCAGGGACAAAGTGTACCTCATTGCAGCCTTTCAAATATAAAACAGACTAGTCATTGTAACAATACAACATCAGCATTTAGATAATGCACTACATTACTTGTGTCTTGTTTTGCCTGAAATTCCAAAAGGTGTGTCTATAATCCCTCTAGACAACCACTTGACCACAAGTGAGTACAATGGTGTAGGCACACAGGCTTCCTTTTTATATGCACATTAGTGTGTACCCTTGCCTAGTTTTCAAGGTAATTTTCCTTAGAGGGTAGAATGAATACAGTAGACAGGTTACACAAAATTAAATAAATGCATAAAATTTTTGCATAAAAGAATGCAATATGCATAAATATATTATGTGTAAGTATAAAACCATGTGCCCAATGGATAACTTTGATATAGATAAAGTCCTGTTTAAAATCAAATAAAATAAAAGAAGAGGGATTGAACAACTGAGGAAAAGTCTTACACTAACTAGTACCATAAAACACATGACTGTTCTACCTTGTTGAAATGACCTGTACCAGAAGTAACTAAGAGAGATTATTCCTTAAAATCTGGAAAATAAAAGATATGGCAGAAAGGTACACTTAATGAGTTGTTAACAGACATATATTTTGCACACACACATATTCATATGCCTTGTGCGTTTTCACTAGAATTTTTTTACAGTGACTTTATGCAGTGCAGGTTATTTACTGTGACATCATACCATCACATCCAATTATATAGGGTACTCACAATTCATTCCATGTAGTTCAGTTGTATCACATTACATTAACCAAACACTTAACAGCAGTCTACTTACTAAACCTTGAGAAACTAAAACCCATGGACATAGAATGTAAAACCAAATGTCCAAAATGCAAAAGTGGAAAGACTGAAACTGCAAGCCCCCCTTGAACCCCCTCAGATGTGGGCGCTAGGTTCCCTACACTAATTGAACTTGAATATATTAACTCCTCAGCTGCACAAACACAAACAAGGGAGAAAGTTCCCAAAAGAAAGAAAGGAGTCACCATTGCCTCACGCTTCAAAAATCACACTGACAGTGATTTCTTAAGGAAAATTGCCACCAGTGCTGAGAGCCTCATCGTCTTGGTGTGAGACACTTATAGTGTTTGTGACACTTATAGGGTATGTGACACTTAAGGGGCAGAAACCCAATAACATGTAGATAAGCAGCAATGATACTTGTCATTCTGTCACTGTCTGCCATGCCATCCACTTAATGCCCCCTTTGAAACAGACAAAAACCTTCTAGCACAGTCTTAATTTCTGTGAATTTGTGCAGAGCAGACATAGCAGAGCTAAAATTCCTGGCTGTGTTAGATTCTATTACCATCTGATATACCAAAACTGATAAGTACACTTTTTGCAACTTGATTTGTACTGTAATGTATTTATATATTTGCTTTATTGTTTCTGTCCTTTGTTTTCTAAACTGTTTGTTTCTCAAGGTAACTCTGTAGCTAGTTTCAGGTGGGGGTTGGTAAGCCAGCCCATCTTAAGTGTTAGCCATTGCCTGAGGTATATTTTCTGTGTTACACTTCTAGTACAGGCTTCATTTCTGTGAATTTGTGCAGAGCTGACATAGCAGAGCTAAAATTCCTGGCTGTGTTGGATTCTATTACCATCTGATATAATAGAACTGATAAGTACACTTTTTTGCAACTCAGTTTGCACTGTACTATAGCTCTGTAGCTAGTGACAAGTATAAAACCATGTGCCCAATGGATAATTTTGATATAGATAAAGTCCTGTTTAAAATCAAATAAAATAAAAGAAGAGAGATTAAACAACCAAGGAAAAGTCTTACACTAACTAATAAGTATCATTGCTGCTTTATTGTTTCTGTCCTTTGTTGTCTGCACTGTTTTTCCCACCCTTCCTCCCAAGTGTTGTTGTAGTTTTAACCTTAGAAAAAATGAACAAACTGCAACAAAATGAAGGAGGAAAAAGGACCACACCGGATACTCAAAACAGTTCCAATTAGCGCTTTCATTTACTAAAATAAGCAAACTTCTTCAGACAATTTTAAGACACACAAGTACACTTAAATACAGTACTTATCATGACATCATTTCCTTTAGATAAACATAATTTCCTTTGGAAAAACATCATTTCCTTTGGAAAAACACAGCCTGATTTTAAAGTGCCAAACTCTAAAAAAACAAACCATATATCAAAAAACAAATGAATAAATAAAAATCCTTACAAATACTTCCAAAAATTCCATGTAAAAATACATTTGTATAATTTAATAAATATACAGTAAAAAGCGTTAAAAAATGTATAAACATAAATCTATCTAATTAACACTTTTAATTTCAAGCTGCTCTTAATAGAAACAAAGACATTTAAACCTGGCGGAACTAAGGCATTTAATTTCAACTGCCAAATCCATTCCTTCTCCTCTAATTTCAAATCCATCAGTCCACCCCTAAAATTATCCGGAATTTTTTCAATAACTAAGAACTTGAATTCATGTTTGGGACGCAAATTGATATGCCTTGCAAGTGCATTGTTCAAATTCTTTTTATCAATGAAATACAAGTGCTCATAAATTCTATTTTTGAGGGGTCTTTCAGTTTTGCCCACATAAAAAACGGTGCAATTTTTACATGACTTCAAGTAAACCACCCCTCTGGTGTTACAATTGAATTTATCATTGATATTATATTTTTGCCATTTATTGTAAAAAAAGGTTACCACATCTATATATTTGCACCAACGGCAGGCCTCACATTTAAACATCCCACAGTGTGGGGGATGACATTTTAAAGTACTATTTTCCAAAAGTGTTTTTAAATTCCTGCCTTTCCTGAATACTACAAAGGGAGACTCTCCTACATGTTGTCTAGTTAAATTATCATCTAATAAGAAGGACCAATTTTTAAAAATGATTGATCTCAAAAAAGGAGCATCTATAGAAAATGTAGTTATAAAGCTCAGCCTTGCTAAATCAACATCTGAGGACCCAGATGGTTGTTTAGGGACAAAATCCCTACGGTCCCAGTCAATTCCTGATGTGTTGCAAGTAACATCCAAATTGTCCAATGAATTATCCGGACTAGAAGAGCCCAAATTGGTGAAGATATTGCTATCTTTTGGCTTAAAAATACCACAAACTCTTTTAGAGGAGACTTCATATATCAGGTCATCCACTAAATTGATGGGATAGCCACGTTTACCGAACATTTCCTTCAATAAGCTGCATTCATCTAAAAAATCATTCTCTAAGGTCACCATTCTTGCAGCCCATACAAGTTGACCCTTAACAACTCCCCTTTTCTGATGAAAAGGGTGGCAACTGGAAAAATGAAGGAATGCATTAGAGTATGTGGATTTTCTAAAAATTTTAGAAATAACCCCGTCCAATGAAGGACGTTTAATCAATTCAACATCAAGGAAGCAAATTTGTTCAGTATTGAATTCCCAGGTAAATTCAAGGAAATTTGTGTATTTAGAAATATGTTCAACAAATGCTGCAGCAGAATTCCTACTACCTCGCCAAAGGATAAAAATATTGTCTAAATAACGGGTGTACCATGCAACTTTTTCTTGGAAAATATGGTCCCTAAATAGGAATTGTTTTTCCCAGTGGGCCATCACTGTGTTGGCAAAAGTACCACCACATGGAGACCCTATGGCTACACCAGTTTTCTGTAAGTAAAATTCTCTGTTGAACAAAAAATAATTATTACTCAAAACTAATTCCAACAAATAAATAATTAAATCAATAGAAGCACTATCCAAATGTTGTTCTAACAAAAAGTCCCTGACCCATTCACAACCAAGCTCCTGAGGAATGGTAGTGTACAAATCACGGACATCAATTGTTAAAAAATTCAGGTTCCTAGAAAAAGGAAAATTATTCATGGCACCTAAAAATGCCCACGAATCCTTGCATATCTGGGTTTCATTTCTTAAAGCTTCCTTGAGATTGACATCCACAAATTTAGCACATCCATAAGTTATAGATTGCCTCCCATCAATGATGGGACGGAAGGGAGGTTTTTCCAAATTTGTGTGGATTTTAGGTACGCCAAATAAGGTAGGGGTGATTGGGTAGAGGATTAAAATAAAGTTCAACAAATCAACATCAATGTGTTCCTCAATAAACAAATCATTAATGAAGCCTTTATTTTTTTATATGCATCGTTCATTTCATTGAGGGAAACTTTTACATAAGCCCTATTGGTCAACAGAGAACTCATGTTATAATTATAATCTTCGTTGTCCATAAACACCAACCCACCCCCCCTTATCCGGTTTAAAAATACGGATATCAGCAAATTTTAAATCATCCAAAGCATCCTTCTCGGGTTGGGTTAAATTACACAATCTTTCATTAAGGGCCCCCCTAGTAGTCAAAAGTGCTCTCAAATCGTTCTCACAAATTCTTTTGAATAATAAAATGGAAGGGTGTAAAGGTGGGTTGAAGATACTTGCAATTCTGAACTCTTTAGTGAGACTGGAATTGTTCCCAAATACAACGTTCAAATTCAGTTTCCTAGTATATGTTTTGAGGTCAATAAGTGTTTTTGCTAAGTCACTTCTAGTTGAAGGGACAAAGGTAGAATCTTTGGCTAAGACCTCAATTAATAAAGGGGCAGGAACAAAGGAAGAATAACTGAAAATTCTAAAGTCTTGTGTACTGTTAAATAAAATCTGAACTGATCTCTGTTGTGTATTAATAGGACTAATGTGTCCTACGGGATCAGGATAAAGAACTATCTCCTCCTCCTGTTCTGTGTTTTCTTTTTCCACTGGTGTTGTTGCTTTGGGCAATTCAATTGTCACCCCATGTTTGTTTTCCTGTGTCCCTGAAAACCCTGATTCTGATGTGAACCATTAGTATTAGTGTTGTTTTGATGGTTTGCATTATTGGTGATATTCTTGTTAGCAAGCCTCTCACTCCTCCTGACCGAGGACCCTTCATCTAACAAACTATCATTCATTTGCATCTGATTATTATCGTCCACAGCAATAAAGTTGTCACCAGAACCACCTAATTCATTATTAGAACCAAAGTTCACATTCACATTTACATTGGAAGGAGGTAAAGGGTACGCCAGACCCTTCTCATAAGCCAGAGAGTCCCTATTAAGTTTCTTGATTTTGTTTTCTTTAATTTTAAAGCATTATCAATACTAGTAAAACTACGTAAAAAGTCAAATTTGTAGCTTAAAAAATCATTGTCAGAGTTACTAGAGTCCAATAACGCCAATTCATTTTTCAAATTATCCATCTGTGTGCAATAATCTTTTATTAAAAGTTCCATAAACTCAACCCCTTGTCGATCAAACAAACTTAAACGTTCCTTGTGAAAGGGTGAGTTTGAAATTAGCCCAGTAGGAAACCGCCATTGTCTAAGTCCCTTTTGGACTTGTTGTCTCTTAATGCATTCAGTCAAATACTGCACCTCAATTTGCAACTTTTTGTTGCAGTTTGTTCATTTTTTCTGAGTTTATTTGTTTGGTTCATGGAAGTTAGTTCCGCATCCGGATCACAAGTACTTTTTAATACCATGGATCCTACGCCTAATGTTATGGATTCTTCATCTAATAATGACAAAGGTGCTTTAGGTAAACTGATTGCCTTAATAGAACTACTGTCGCAACATGTAGACTGTTTGGCCAGTCAGGTTGCGACTGTTTGGCCTCATGGATCAGGAAGTCCCGATAACCCAGCCTCTCATGGTTTATCTAATTCTTCTTCGCCTAGGACATCAGCGTTTGCCTTAGGATCGCAGGATCAAGGCAACCATTTGCCAAGGACTTCTGGTTCTTCTTTTGTGCACTGTTCAGGCTTTCGGACTTCAAATGCACCCTCCAGCAGGACGAACGAGCGTTTGGGGAACAACGGAGATTTGGGCAGTAGAGTAAGTACGCCATCCATTATTCCAACTCTGGAGGACTGGTTCAAGGATCCAGTTTGTTTTGTCAATTGGTCCTTCCAGCCGGACAGTATTAGAAACTCTGAAATTGGCGAAAATAACTTAATTAACAATTTAAAGGTGTATGACACCAAACTGTTCAAATTTAAAAAGTTGCAAATTGAGGTGCACTATTTGACTGAATGCATTAAGAGGCAACAAGTCCCAAAGGGACTTAGACAATGGCGGTTTCCTACTGGGCTAATTTCAAACTCACCCTTTCACAAGGAACTTTTAAGTTTGTTTGATCAACAAGGGGTTGAGTTTATGGAACTTTTAATAAAAGATTATTGCACACAGATGGATAATTTGAAAAAGGAATTGGCATTATTGGACTCTAGTATCCGATCTGACAATGATTTTTTGCGCTACAAATTTGACTTTTTACATATTTTTACTAGTATTGATAACGCTTTGTTTAAAATTAAAGAAAACAAAATAAGAAACTTAACAGGGACTCTCTGGCTTATGAGAAGGGTCTGGCATACCCTTTACCTCCTTCCAATGTAAATGTGAATGTGAACTTTGGTTCTAATAATGAATTAGGTGGTTCTGGTGACAACTTTATTGCTGTGGACGATAATAATCGGATGCAAATGAATGATAGTTTGTTAGATGAAGGGTCCCCGGTCAGGAGGAGTGAGAGGCTTGCTGAGAAGAATATCGCCAATAATGCAAACAATCAAAACAACACTAATACTAATGGTTCACATCAGAATCAGGGTTTTCAGGAACACAGGAAAACAAACACGGGGGGACAATTGAATCGCCCACAGCAACAACACCAGTGGAAGAAGAAAACACAGAACAGGAGGAGGAGATAGTTCTTTCTCCTGGTCCCGTAGGACACATTAGCCCTATTAATACACAACAGAGATCAGTTCAGATTTTATTTAACAGTACACAAGAGTTTAGAATTTTCAATTATTCTTCCTTTGTACTTGCCCCTTTATTAATTGAGGTCTTAGCCAAATGTTCAACCTTTGTCCCTTCAACTAGAAGTGACTTAGCAAGAACACTTATTGACCTCAAAACATATACTATGAAACTGAATTTGTACGTTGTATTTGGGAACAATTCCAGTCTCACTAAAGAGTTCAGAATTGCAAGCATCTTCAACCCACCTTTACACCCTTCCATTTTATTATTCAAAAGAATTTGTGAGAATGATTTGAGAACACTTTTGACTACTAGGGGAGTCCTTAATGAAAGTTTGTGTAATTTAACCCAACCCGAGAAGGATGCTTTGGATGATTTCAAATTTGCTGATATCCGTATTATTAAACCAGATAAGGGGGGTGGGTTGGTGTTTATGGACAACGAAAATTATAATTATAACATGAGTTCTCTGTTGACCAATAGGGCTTATGTAAAAGTTTCCCTCAATGAAATGAATGGAGCATATCAAAAAATTAAAGGCTTCATTAATGATTTGTTTATTGAGGAACGCAATGATGTTGATTTGTTGAACTTTCTTTTAATCCCCTACCCAATCACCCCTACCTTATTTGGTTTACCTAAAATCCACAAACATTTGGAAAAACCTCCCTTCCGTCCCATCATTGATGGGAGGCAGTCTATAACTTATGGATGTGCTAAATTTGTGGATGTCAAACTCAAGGAAGCTTTAAGAAATGAAACCCAGATATGCAAGGATTCGTGGGCATTTTTAGGTACCATGAATAATTTTCCTTTTTCTAGGAACCTGAATTTTTTAGCAATTGATGTCCATGATTTGTATACTACCATTCCTCAGGAGCTTGGTTGGGAATGGGTCAGGGACGTTTTGTTAGAACAACATTTGGATAGTGCTTCTGTTGATTTAATTATTTATTTGTTGGAATTAGTTTTGAGTAATAATTATTTTTTGTTCAACAAAGAATTTTACTTACAAAAAACTGGTGTAGCCATGGGGTCTCCGTATGGTGGTACTTTTGCCAACATAGTGATGGCCCACTGGGAAAAACAATTCCTATTTAGGGACCATATTTTCCAAGAAAAAGTTGCATGGTTACACCCGTTAATTAGAAGATATTTTTATCCTTTCGCGAGGTAGTAGGAATTCTGCTGCAGCATTTGTTGAACATATTTCTAAATACATGAATTTCCTTGAATTTACCTGGGAATTCAATACTGAACGAATCTGCTTCCTTTATGTTGAATTGATTAAACGTCCTTCATTGGACGGGGTTATTTCTAAATTTTTAGAAAATCTACATACTCGAATGCATTCCTTCATTTTTCCAGTTGTCACTCTTTTCATCAGAAAAGGGGAGTTGTTAAGGGTCAACTGGTATGGGCTGCAAGAATGGTGACCTTAGACAATGATTTTTTTAGATGAATGCAGCTCGTTGAAGGAAATGTTCAGTAAATGTGGCTACCCCATTAATTTAGTGGATGACCTGATAGATGAAGTCTCCTCTAAAAGAGTTTGTGGTATTTTTAAATCATTATTGAATGTCAAAGATATTAATATCTTCACCAATTTGGGCTCTTCTAGTCCAGATAATGCATTGAACAATTTGGATGTTACTTGCAACACATTAGGAATTGACTGGGACCATAGGGATTTTGTCCCTAAACAGCCATCTGGGTCCTCAGATGTTGATTTAGCAAGGTTGAGCTTTATAACTACATTTTCTATAGATGCTCCTTTTTTGAGATCAATCATTTTTAAAAATTGGTCCTTCTTATTAGATGATAATTTAACTAGACAACATGTAGGAGAGGCTCCCTTTGTAGTATTCAGGAAAGGCAGGAATTTAAAAACACTTTTGGAAAATAGTACTTTAAAATGTCATCCCCACACTGTGGGATGTTTAAATGTGAGGCCTGCCGTTGGTGCAAATATATAGATGTGGTAACCTTTTTTACAATAAATGGCAAAAAATATAATATCAATGATAAAATTCAATTGTAACACCAGAGGGGGGGTTTACTTGAGCTCATGTAAAAATTGCCCCGTTTTTTTACGTGGGCAAAACTGAAAGACCCCTCAAGAATAGAATTTATGAGTACTTGTATGCCATTGATAAAAAGAATTTGAACAATGCACTTGCAAGGCATATCAGTTTGTGTCCCAAACATGAATTCAAATTCTTAGTTATTGAAAAAATTCTGGATAATTTTAGGGGTGGACCGATGGATTTGAAATTAGAGGAGAAGGAACTGATTAGGCAGTTGAAATTAAATGCCTTAGTTCCGCCAGGTTTAAATGATTTTGTTTCTATTAAGAGCATCTTGAAATTAAAAGCGTTAATTAGATAGATTTATGTTTATACATAACGCTTTTTACTGTATATTTATTAAATTATACAAATGTATTTTTACATGGAATTTTTGGAAGTATTTGTAAGGATTTTTATTTATTCATTTGTTTTTTGATATATGGTTTGTTTTTATAGAGTTTGGCACTTTAAAATGAGGCTGTGTTTTTCCAAAGGAAATTATGTTTTTCCAAAGGAAATGATGTTTTTTCTAAAGGAAATGATGTCATGATAAGTATTGTATTTAAGTGTACTTGTGTGTCTTAAAATTGTCTGAAGACGTTTGCTTATTTTAGTAAACGAAATCGCTAATTGGGACTATTTTGAGTATCCAGTGTGGTCCTTTTTCCTCCTTCATTTTGTAGTCTTAAACTTGGTGGCTTTGGGAATTGCCCACCCCAGCTGTAAATCTGATTTTGGTCACTCCTCCCAATCCAATCCATTTGATCATTCAACCTAGTGCTGTTAGATGATTTAGTTAGGACTATCCCTTTGCTTCTTTGACTTAGGGTACTCCTCCCTGTCCTATCTCATCAGCTCAGTGTACTGAGTAGAGATAGAGCATTTAGGAAGGCCAACCCCCTTAGTTCCCTAATTTTTTACTATCTTCTGTTTCCTCCCTCTCCACTTTAAAAAAAATTACACTTTATTCAGCTGCTTTTACTGTAATTGTGTTCTTCATACTTTACTACCTTTTTTTTCTGTGTGCTCTGAAGTGACCAAGTGCTTTTTTCTGCTGCATTTATTACTGCTTGTTAGCATCCTGATTAAATGTATATGTTATTCTAAGCATCTTATTTTGGTTTTAGCCCTTTTGCTTCAAGGCCAGTTACTTTACATTTAAGAAGGTTCTTGTCACCTACACTCTTATGGACAAACCCTTACCAAAACCCTAACTCCATAGGTCCGGCCAAGCAGTTAGAACACTATGTCTAGACAATTCCCATCAGTGTCTCTGGTCTAAATTAGAACACCGAAGTTTCAAAACTTTGAGTGTTCTAATATCGACCCGTATTCAGCGAACGCTGAAAATATCAAAGAAACAGAAAACTTAATTTTTTCCTAGGGAAAGAATTTGGTTGTCCATTTCTGTTGCTTTGGTATTTTCAGCGCTGTGGTGGAAAGTTATGGGTCAGGTTCAGGTAAGTGTGTGATTGTGTGGACGTGAGGTTTAGGGTGGGCTAGGTGAGTTAGGGTGCGGGTCAGGTAAGTGTGCGATTGTATGGACGTGAAGGTTAGGGCGGGGTAGGTGAGTTAGCGTTAGGGTGCGGGTTAGGTGACTGTACGATAGTGATGGACCTTAGGGTTAAGGTAAGTTGATAGTTAGTGGTGTATGTACAGTTTAGTGTAGGGTTAGGTGTAAGATTTTAGGTGTATGTGTGTGGATTGCTGTTTGTTTGGTGGGCTTGTGTTATGTGTATGTGTTTTGGAACAGCAAATTTTTTCCCTAGGAAAAAATGAGTTGTTCTGTATGTTTGATGTTTTAAATTTTCAATCAATAGGGTTCGATATTAGAACACTCGATGTTTTGAAACTTCGGTGTTCTAATATAGACCCCAGTGTCTCCTGCCAGCATGGTCAACATGGACATACAGAGACAATGTACACCTGCCTCATGTTTACTGACAGCCCTCTTCTCCTAGCACATAATTCCTCCACCTGCGAGAAATGCAACTATATCAGTAACCTGTAGTCCATGCTTTCGTGGACCACAGTCAGTACTCCTGATAAAGAGGAGACTGCCAGAACAAACACTACACCACTCACATCACATAGCCAAGCACAACACACACACACACACACACACACACACACACACACACACACACACACACACACACCTATGCAAAGGTCCTCAATAAAAACTTGCCTAAACAGCAGAGACCTCCAAAACAAACTCACAAACATTCCACACACAACACCAAACACATCACACATAGCAGACAACACACCAGTGTCTCACAAACACAACGCATAAGGCAAAACAATAAACCATCACAGCCCACAAGACATAACAATAAACCAAACATACTAGTCATCAGTGACTCAGTTGTGAGATACACCGATGTCCCCCTAACCAGGCTCGACAAAAAGTCATGGTTAGTTGTCTGTCTGATGCCAGAATCTGCCACATCACACACGCACTTAAGTCTCTCCACAAGTACAACTCTGTCTTTGTCCATGTTGGTGTGAATGACTTGAGATGTACCTCAGTGGACTATATGAAGAGAGACATGACTGAACTCTCAGAGTATGTGTTCCAGGCAGGTATGACTCTAGGAACAAAAGGGAAACAAAGATATAACCTGTCGGGTAAAGTCACACATAAAAGAACAAAAATCAAATAACAGAACTTACTGCAACCTGCACGGCAACTAGAAATAAAACAAACTTTGTAAAATAAGTTTATTCAATGACACTGCACAGATAAGTGCTTTCACGCTGAATTAACTAATGCTTCATCAGACAAATAAAAAACTTCAATGTGAATCCAAACTATATGTCCACAGCAGTAGTTAGGCAGTACTATACCACAACACACACACACACACACACACTCACACAATCCGATGTGTGTGTTATTATCATATGTTTTCCTTTTACATGTAATTGTGACAGATTTTTTTTTTGTAGTGTTACAGGATATTTGATTAGAAACAAGTTCAAGGCACCTTTAAGAACTTGTGTGACTTGGTGTTCTGTGCACACAACTACTAATATTCCATATAGATATATGTATGTATGTTTGTATTGTGTTCATCAAACATACTTAATGTCAAATATAAAATAACAGCATTAAGAAGTTTGAAAGTACATAACATCGAATGCCTTAAATATCAAACATACAAAATATTAAAAAAGGGGAAACAATTTCCTCTCCTGATATTCACACTAAAACCCCATTACATTAGCCTTGAATTCATCTGAATAGGAGTAGTGTTATGGGAAGTATATTTTAAGGTAAGGTGTAGGGTTAGGTTTGAGGGAAGGGGCAGGGTTAAGGTTAGCACTCACTAGTAAGGTGGGCAGGGAGGCTCCAGCCACATCTTTAGATCTGGATAACAGTATCCTGGTGATCAGCTGCAGAAAGCAGAAGGATTTACTGGCAACTGTTGCTATATGGTGATCAAACTAGAGAGAATTATCAACGTTGCTTCAGCTTTACTGGTTGGTATCATCATTGAAAAGGGCCTTTTGACTAACCCACCTACCCTTTTAACAGATATTGATAAACAAATAAACAGTAAGTCAGTTGACCCGTGAAACTGTGGGTGGGAATAAGACTAGACATTTTGATCCATAAATTTTTTTAAATTATCAGCAGAGATGGAATTCTCTTCCTGGATTTTGGGTCTTTGATGATCATTTGTGATAAACTCCTTTTTGGAGTAGAAATGTAACAGGCTGATTAGTTATTTTGATGGTCTAATTAAATGTAGTATTATGGGGTGGAATCTGAAGTCTGTGACTACCTATTGTCATTATCAGAAGTAATGAAGTAAGATGGGAGTTGCTGAAACTGCAGTGAACACTCATTCTCAAATGAAGACAGGAAAGAAGGACTTCTTACACTCCTGGCATTTTTTGATTTATAAAGTGCCTTTGCAAGTAGCGATATAGGTTCTAGCTGATCAAACAATAATTCCCAGTTCATTCAATCACTATAAGGGAGCACCCTAGGTACTGAGGACCCCTCAGAAGACACTGAACGGATTTCTTTAATACGCCTTCTGTAGCCTTTTCTATAAAAACAGAATACATATGACCCCCATGGCCATGGTACTGTGCTATCCAGAAGCTAAAGAAGGTGAAGGAGTTCACCCATAGAGACCTGTCACGGAGGTTCCGGAACTCCCAGCACTTTTTCAGAGACAACAAACTTCTGCACCTCAGAGTTACTGATACAGGTACCTGTTTAAGCTTAGGGTTAGGATCCATTGTCATTTAAGGTTCCCCTCATACCACAAACAGACTTCTCTTCCCTGAAACTAGGAGTCGATAAATCAGATATGCCATCATCTCTTGGAAAAGAGATGGAAGGAAACATTCCATTGCCTACTAGTGATGAGACCTTCTTATAAATATTCAGCACTCTTTTGAATAAGCAGTATGACTTTTTTTCAGATTTTACAGGGTTAATATGGTATTTCTTACTTCAACAAATTCCACATTCTTTCAAATAGTGAGCAGGGCTTAAACAGAAGATACTGCAGGTGAAAGTCTTTAGAGGATGTGTGTTTACTGGAATGATAATTATTTACCAATTCAGTGATTTCTAAAAATAGACATTAAACATGTAGACACATTAGTAGGAAAAATTAAAAAAAAAATCAGTAAAACTTGTGCAGCAAATGTTTAAGGTAAGTGGATATATGTGACACTTGATGACAGTGACAACTGAGGACAATATGTACAGACTTGGGATATAAATGAAAACCATAAGCTTTCTTACATCAATGCACTCCAAAATACATAAGCCAGTATGAGTTGGCACAGAAGGAAACCACATCATATCTAATTTCAGACAAAAGAAAATATGGATAACATGGGTTATAACCCACATATTTACTGTTACTCTGACTCTCCCTGAATAATACCATGCATTTTCTTGCAGATATTTACACAAGCTTTACTAAATGCTAACAAAATTCAGTGTTAAGTCTAACTTGTTACATATTTTTTTATATAAATGGAATCTTCTCTGTAATGTAGGTTTAATTAGTGCAGTGGAACGAATAAGTAACCATTTTTAAGTAAACATATGCATTTTTAATCTTTAGGCTAAAACCATATTTTCAGTTCAAAAAATAACATTTAGACTAATTTGGAAATACTATAGCTATAAATTATACTTTTTTGGTAGCAAGTACTAACCAATGCGAATGGTGACAGGTTGACTTTTGACACCAATCCCAGCACTGGTGACAGCTGCTACTTCAATGCGATACTGGACACCAGCAACTAACCCCCTCAACACAGTAGACAGCATAGCTCCGTCCACAGTTCTATTGATGTGAAAGCGTGTCTCGTTCCCTAGGCACCAAACCTGCAACAGATGGGAAGAAACAAAAACAGAAAAAAATGAATCAGCATTCAGCATATAAATCAAGTTAATTCAAGCTGAAATATCTGCCGTGCTCTGGAAATAAATGATAACAGCATAACTGGTTTCAGTACCTGTTGTAGCCAAAGAATGAAAAAGATGTGCAATCACGTTACTCTCTAAGAGAACTAAAAATGTACTGATGTGAAAAAAAATCAAATAAATGTCAGTAATAATAAAAGCATATAAAGCTACCAGTATTTCAGTGCAAACACAGATGTTGTTATATTAATTTCAAAGCCAACTGAAGTGTGAGGGTAAAGATGGTGTAAGTGATTTGTATATTCTTCCAATCACCTTTTGAACTTTGAAAATGCTTGTTTTTGTCACTTATTTTTTCATTATGTAGAAATGTTACAGTATTTTGAACACACTGTTTCAAAACTGAATGAGTCTGAGGAGACTTTTTCTTGATTTTCCAAGATTCCAAACTGGCAAACTGCTCTACAAACCAGCATGAGAGGGACAGCTGTCAGGAAGTCTGGTTTTACTTTGTAAACATACACAGTCTTAACTACAGCTTGAAATGTTAAAGGTATGGAGTTCCATTTATTCTGCTTTATTTTGCACTTGCAGATATATTGAAAGCAATGTTTCTTTGTCATAATAATCGTACAGACTCTCTGCTTTAAATTAATAATTTGAGTGGGCCAAGAATGTATGATAAAAACAAAGAAACATGATTTATTAATGCAGCTAAGTGGGAGGAATTGACTAATTGTCTCTCATCACTGTGACTTATTTGTCTTTTAAAGAAGACAGAGTGCAGGTTCCAGAAGTATTAAATCAGATTTACTGGTTAATGTCCACTGAACTGATAGCTCTGGAATTGGGCTTTCAAAGCACATATGCAATCCAGCTGGTCTGCCTATTTTTTGTCTGTAAAGAAAAAAAAACTGAAGACCTGTGGAACTGTCTTTCTAATCAAGACAGAGACCTAATTCCATATTTGCAGCTACTGCATAACTTGTTCTGTTCCTCAGTTTATGATGTTCACAAGACAAAGTAGAGAGGTAGACACACACTGTTCTGAGAGTAGTGACTAGACAGGCACAAGGTAGATACCAACTTTCTACAGCTAGATAGGCAATGTGATCAGATGAATGGCCAGATATTAACAAAATGACAGCTATATATTCACAAATGTATTATATATACCACAGCCTGACAGTTATACAGTGACATACAGTTACATATAAATAAAAACACACCCACACACAGATTACTCATACATCCTCACATGTACGTAAGCATGTGTGCAGCGACACACACACACATATATATATGTACATACACGTACATGCTCACACACACATGCACAAATGCAGAGACACACAAGCACAAAGTATTCTGAAACCCTGTAACAGTCCGCAGTAGCAAAGAACAAAAGAATTTGCACTGCTGAAAGCAGTAAAGAGCATCTTGGCATGTACTTTTTAAAACTCTTTCTATTGAAATTCATCATTTTACTGGAAAACATTATTTATAAATGTATTATGGTTATAACAATAGCATGATTTCTCAAAACCATACCCCTAAAGATGGCAAAAAAATTCCTTCATATTTTTCCCCCACATTTATAAATTTTTATACTGAATTGTATAAAAGGATAATTTTAACCATTCTTGTGTGGAGAATTCTGTATTCTAGCTTATTTCTTTATTCCAAAATTGTAGTAGTATTTTCATTGCTAAACAGGTGATCACAGTGGCAATATTTCCTTTGTAGTTGGAAGACTGTCAAATTTGTCAAAAGTCATATGAAGTGTCCATTACAATTTCTAAATTAAGGAAAACTCAAGGAAAATGTTTTTCCCCCGTGTTGCCCCTGCACTGGCCCAGTAATCAAGGAGCATCAATCCTCACCACTGGCAACAGTGGGAGACGTACACACACAGTGAAGTGCAATTTCCTTTAAGAGCATAAAGAGATCACAGTCAGTCTGGGGCTGGTTTCTCACTTTTTCTCCAGATCCCCAATAAGATTCCCCACTGGCAGAGCTATAAGGTTGAGATCGCAGCTGAATGGCCAAGCCAAAACCTCCAGCACCCTCTCTGTCCAACCAATGCTTTATGTCCCTGCCAAGTAGTTGACACAACCACACTGAGGTTTGATTTACACACACACACACACACACACACACACACACACACACACACACACACACACACACACACACACCTGGGAAAGGCTGGCAAAGGTTTACTAGCTATGTCCCCTTCTGCTCAGACTATAAGGTAGTCCCAGCTGTCACCAGCCACCCTTTATCAGCTACTTAAGGCCCTTAACAAAGAGTGTCCAATCCTACTGTGTAATGTTACTATTATCCAAATAGTAGTCTGACTAAGAGCAAGGCTATTTAGGAGTGGCCTGTACAATGTCACCATATAGATATGCAAGTACTCTAAGAGCTTAAATATGTCTCACAAATATCAGCCACAAAGATAGGGTTAAATATATTTAATAATAAATAATAAAAGAACAAGACAATACTAGATGTGTATTCATAGTGACTTCAGAGTTCAAAATCACTGGAAATAGTTAAAACAACATTCAGGATAGTCTCAAATAAATAAAGAAAACATCTAAGCTATACTTTACTATATTCCTATCTGAATCTAAAAGAGTTACTATGCCCTAAAAACGTACTTTTAAAGCAACATGCAGGAAGAAGTGCAGAAGGTGGTGATGAGTGGATGTTTGCAGATCAAAGACAAAATGCAAAATGCCTTTTCTCTGAGAGAGTTCTTAAATTAAAATCAAATATTACTACAGGGTTAGCTTAGATGACATCACTTTTTCTCACCTAACTTTAGTACCCAAGCTAAACCCTCTGTCAGAAACTAACAGAATTTAATATCTCTGTGTGAAAATATATATCTCTCAGATGTTTGAAGACCCTCAAAGTCATAAAACAGTTCTGCATCTCAAACCTAGTAATTACTTCTCTTCCAAAACAATACAAAAACGTCTAGCCCTAGACATTGTGTCTGCTACTGAACTGAAACTGAGAGATAACTTTTATAGTACAATCGTAAAACAATTTAATTTTAACTTATATTTTTTTTAATTTTTGCAAGTTAATTCTCTATGTTCTAGTTTCTACTGTTAAACCATATACATTTACACAATTACAATTTTTACATACATTTCTACGCTAAGCCAGCAATGCATGCTGTGGTTACATTTTAGCTCAGTACTTTACACACACTTCTGTATAAATCATATCAATATTCACAAATGACATAAAATTATTTATAAAATTCCATATAGCTGGGCTGTCAATATTTCCTTTTGTGAAATTTCTTCCTCCTGAAATCTCAAGCTAGGTGTGTAAGTGACCCTTGAGAAATGTTGCTTGACAGAGTTGACTATCTGTGAATACCTCACCCCAATTTCTGTCTTGACAACCCATGTGCACTGGCATTGCTAGCCCAACTGTGGTGCTGCACTGTCATATCATATGCCTGTAACCCTAGGCTCCACCTTAGTAACCTGGTATTTTGTAGGCTGGCTCGATGTAGCCATGTTAAGGGATTGTGGTCTGTAACTGCAGTGAATTTCCTTCCATATAGATTAGGCTGAAGTTTCTGCAGTGCCCACACTATACTTAGACATTCCTTTCCTACAGCTGCATAGCATTCCTCCCTAGACTGGAGCCTATAACTGAGATATACTTCTGGGTGTTCTTCTCCCTCTAAGGAGACCTGGCTGAGTACAGCCCTCCACCCATGGTTTGAAGCATCCACCTGCACAACAAATTCTTGGCTTTAATCTGGACTGGCTAACACAGAGGGTCTTCCCAAAGCTCCTATAAGCTTCTGGAATGCCTGCTCACATGCTGGGGTTCACACTACCTTATACAGCTTTTTTCCTTGTCCAGCTATGCTACTATAATTGGGGACAAGCTTTCTGTAGTACACTGCTGTCCCTAGGGATGCTCTCACCTGCTTTTTCGTAACAGGGGCAGACCATGCCTGAATGGCTTCCATTTGGGCAGGCTCTGGCTTGATCTTACCACTCCCCACTCTATGTCCTAGGTAGGAGACCTCTGCCATACCCACCTGACACTTACTGGGCTTAATGGTCAACCCTGCCCTCTGTAGTATGCCCAGCACCTCCCTGACATGCTGAAGGTGTCCTTGCCAGGAACTTCTGTAGATGGCAATATCATCTAGGTAAGCAAGGGCAAAATCTACTGCTCCTGCTAGGATACAATCTACCAGCCTCTGGAAAGTCACTGGGGCATCTTCATGAACTCCAACCCAAAAGGAGTCACAAAGGCTGACCTCTCTCTAGTGCTGGAAGTCAAGGGCACCTGCCAGTAACTCTTGGTAAGATCAATAGTCGTAAGATACCTAGCCCCACCCAGCTGCTCTAGAGCTTCATCTGTCCTAGGCATGGGGTAAGCATTTGAGTATTTAATTTCCTGCACTCCACACAGAACCTGGTGCTGGCATCCTTCTTTGGTACCAGCACCAATGGGGAGGACCAGGGACTGCTGGACTCCTGAATTACCCCTAGTTCCAATATTTCCTGTATCTCCTTCCTCGGAGTCTGTTTGACCCTCTTAGGCACTCTATAAGGGGCTTGCTTAATAGGCCTGTTGGGTACTGTATTCATGGTTTCCCAGTGAACATGCCTCCAATCTCCTGTAACACTGCTCGGATTCCTCGAAGCTGGGTAGGGGATAGCTGCTGGGATATTGCTACCCCTTCCAATGAGGTGTCAGTCCGAGCCTCACTGAGGAGATCGGTCACCAGATCCCCCTCAGACTCTTCCTGCCATCCACTGCCAATACTCAGCACAAGGGCCTCCTTATCATGGTAAGGTTTCATCATGTTAACATAGTACAATTTGTGCTCCTGCCTAGCAGTTCTACCATGTAGTTAAAATCACCTTTCTTACCATCTTATAGGGTCTCTGCCAAGCTGCCTGCAACTTGTCGTGTCTGACAGGAATGAGAACCATTACCTGCTGCCCTACAACATACTCTCTAGTTTGAGCATTCCTGCCATACCAGACCTTTTTTCTGCTTTTGGGCTTCTGCAGGTTCTCCTGGCCCAAGCCCATGAGTTCCCTGAGCCTTGTTGTGAGGTTTAGGACATATGCCACAACAGGCTCCTTGTGGGATTCACACACATCCTCCTACTCATCTCAAATCAAATATAGAGGTCCCCTCACCCTATGCCCATACAGCAACTCAAAGGGTGAAAAACCTGTGGATTCCTGTGGAACATCTCTGTAAGCAAACAACAGATGGGGCAAATATTTGTCCCACTCCCTCTTAAACTGGTCTGCAAATGCCCGTAGCATAGTCTTGAGTGTAGAGTTTAATGTCTCAACAAGACCATTAGTCTGGCATGGTAGGGGGTGGTCTTTAGGTGCTTCATCTCACAGTACTTGTACAGACAGGCCAGCAGGTCTGACATGAAATTGGCACCTCTGTCAGTCAATATTTCTTTTGGAAAACCTATCCCGCTGAAAATCCCTAACAAATCATTTGCCACCTTTTCATCCTCAATGGAGGACAATGCCACTGCCTCAGGGTATCTTATTTATTTATTTACATTTGTTGACCGGGAGTGTCTGATTGGACGTAGGTCCATTTTCAGTGGAGGCCCAGGGAGAAAAGCTCCACAGTTAAAATATACAGACAGTAGTAACATTGGATTTACATAGCAATTAACAATTTGATCAACATAGCAATTAATTACAAACATAGTTACAGATGAAGAACTAGAATCTTTATCATCTATGAAGTACATAACAGACATTAACAATTGTTACAATAAGAAGTTCCTGCTGTATAACAAGTAGTTAGGCTTATGAGCATCCATGCTTCCTATAATCAAGGTAGCTAGTGGGGTGGAAAGAAAGGTAGTGGGTGGATGGGGTGGGTGATATTAGAGGGGGAGTTGCAAGGGCATAGCCAGCATGTTTTTAGGTGAACCTTTAGTAAAATTTTGAAGTGGGTGCATGATGGTATGGAGGTAATTGTGCATCTGGTAGCATAATCTACTACCACTAGGATATACTTCTTCGCTGTGGTACATGGGGTACTCAGAGGCACCACAATATCTATAGCTATCCTCTGAAATGACTCCTCAATCACAGGCAAAGGCATCAAAGGAGCTTTCACATTGTCTCTTGCCTTGCCTACCTTTTGGCACTGATCACAGGTCCTGCAGTCCCCTGTTACATCTGTAGAAATCCCAGGTCAATAAAAGTTCTGCATAATATGCCTCTTGGTATGCTTTATGCCCATATGACCTGCAAAGGGAATATCATGGGCTATGGCTAGGAGTGCCAGACAGTAGGCTCTGGGCACTAGAAACTGCTTTATTCTCTCACCTTCTAGCCCTCCCTCAAGGGTCCACTCTTTATACAGTAACCCTTTGTCCCAGTAGAGATTCCCCTTTCCCTTGAGAATCAGGTGCCTCACTAGCTACCTCCCTCAGGCTTTGTAATGTAGTATCTGAGAAC